>NC_048232.1:57191922-57400440 GCF_002007445.2 Ailuropoda melanoleuca
GACTTCAGAGGGGAGGGGGTGGGGGAAGGGGATGGACTGGTGGTGGGTAGTAAGGAGGGCACGTATTGCATGGTGCACTGGGTGTTATACGCAACTAATGAAGCATCAAACTTTACATCAGAATCAGGGGATGTACTGTATGGTGATTAACATAATATAATAAAATAAAATTAATTAAAAAAAAAAAAGAGAATTATCTTGCAGCTGCTCGTAATACCTAACATACTGTCAAGTACGTATTAAGCATTCAGTAAATACTTGCTGATTTTATTTCGGTGATGACAATAGCTTGAGAATGGGACGTGAATATTTAGTTATAGTCAAGAATGAAGCCAGGTAGAAAATAAGTTAGGGTAACTTTTTAATATGAATTGAGCACTTCATGGGCTATAGCAAAGAGATCAGGTTGCAAAATGATGAGGTAACTAAGGAGTAAATGTTAAGGATCAAAAGGGAACAGTATAGACAAAACTGTGGCAAAATAAAGTTTGTTGATAATTTACTTTGTTTACTTCAGTGATTTCCAAAAAGAATTTGTAAGAATTTTGATCAAATGTTACTTTGTTGTGTGCTTTCAACAAAACAATAATAAAGTCCATTTAAATAGTAAGATCCTGGAGGGCCAAGACTCTCCTTTTTCCCCACTGAATTCCCAGAACGTGATATCATGCCTGGCATATGGTAGATGTTCAATAAATAACTATTAACTGAGTCAGCAGTAAATTAGATAAAAGTCACTAAATGCATTTGACTGCGTGTATGTATATGATTGGGTGTGTATATTACAGTCATTTAAATATATGTTTCTATTTGTGAAGGCAAATTTAAATTAGTAAATAATACTCCTTATAAAAATGGAATACAGGGGTGTGTAGATGGTTCAGTTGGTTAAGTGTCCAACTCCTGATTTCAGCTCAGGTCATGATCTCAGGGTTGTGAGATCGAGTCCCGCATCGGGCTCCACACTGGGCATGGAGCCTGCTTAAGATTCCCTCTTCCCCTCTCCCTCTGGCTCTCCCCCTCCTAAAACTAAATTAAACAAACAAACAAATAAATAAAATGATGAAGTACCGCTAGTCATTCAGCACTGTATGTTCTTGTACATACAACCAGTGAGCTAAGATTAGGACTATAGAAACTGAAAAGGGATTAAATAGGGCATAAAATAATTTTTAGGTTATTCTAATGCTTAAATAAAGTTATGTTACTTAAATGAGATTTAATAGAAACTCAGCTTCCTTATGGGGTTCTTCAAATATTTTATAAAAATGTATTTAAAACCTATTTCCCAGACATTGGGCAAGTCATACTGGGAGATAAAAGATTTTAAAAACAGCAACATAGTCCTGCCATTGATGATCTTAAAGGAGTAAATTTAAATGTACAAAACTGATTTTATAATGCAAGAAAAAGCTATCACAAGCTGTACTCTTTATAATAAATTGTCCCTTGACTTTCCTGCTTGACTTTGTATTTTTTGAGGTAAGAGTAGTATCTTACTTCACAGTAATATTTCCATGGACTATCAAAATCAAGTGATTTTTTTTTCCCACCTAGAATTACTATGTTTCTTGCTTCTTATCATTATCCCTTTGCAACTTGCATTATTGTAAGTTATAAATTTAAGGTTGCAATCACAATGTTTTAAATAAAAGGATATTGAAAATGTAGCGCTTTTAATGTGCCTCTGGTGAATAAAATTATCTTTTTGAGTAAACTGATCTAGACAACTCTCCTAAATATTTTATGTGTATTATTTAATCTTGATAATAATATGAGGAAAGTGCTACTGTTTTCTCTGTTTTACATATTGAGAAATCATGTCATGAAGAGAATATTTGCCCAAGGGAATACCAAAGAATTTATAAAAGATCGATAGCTATTAAGATCCATGTCCTATATAAATAAAACAAATAAGATGAAGCCAATTATGGATCCATCAATTAATATCCTATATACCCCACCTTATTCTGTGAAGGATTTAAGATCTTTCCCAAAAATAAAATTTCCAAGTGGGATATATTATTGTTATTTCTGTTGTGATTGTGTATTTCCTAACTGCCATTTGTTGAGCTCCTGTACTTATGTAGACATGAGTCTTGATGCTTTACACACATTATTTCATTATTTCTCACTATAGTATTTCAAAGTCAATATTATTGCTCTTGAACAGGGAGGGGAATGGCAGAAGGTAACAGCAATTTGTCCAGAGTCATACATCTAGTAAAAGTTGGGGTCACCCAGGTCTGTCGAATTGTAATGTCTTTGCTTAGGAAATACATAGATCAAATAGAAAAGCAAGAAGAGCAGGAGAATGCGTAGGAAGATCAGTTGGTTATAAGATATCATACAGAATAAGATCTTAGGTCACATACAATTATGAGGTGTGCCCAAATATTAACTAATATTTTCCCTAATCTTGAGAAATATCATCTCTGTGAACCATGTAAATCATGCTTAATAATGATAAATTATTGCTAGACTAATGGAAATCTTCAGTTTCCACATGCTTGAAAAATAACTCTGCAACTACTATTCTGTTTTTCTAATTAACATTCTAAAAAATACACTACCTTAGCATTTAATTAAAATATGTAATTTGGGCTTTATACTATTTAAATCCTACTTTTCCATTTAGCATATTCAATTATATATTGCATTAGATATGAATTAAGCAAAGATTCTTAAGGTCTCCTTTTGCAAGATGATTTAAGAAATTAAGAAAATGTATGCTGCCTTAACTTGTGGTTTTAAGTTAACCTACTTTAAATGCATAATTTTCCACTCTTTCTTCTACCCCCTGTTACTTACATCAGTATTTTCTTTTCTTATAGTTCTTCAACAAGCAAAAACTGCAGCTGTACCAATCCCCCATAACCAATAAATATAGGGCTCTGTGTTTACAATCATCCTATTTATTTCATAAAATTAATAGATTTAAAATGCTCTTGGCTATAAAATGTATATAGAATTTTTGCAACTTCTTTGTTATGTAAATATAATACATTAAGACAAAAGAGAAACTGTTAATTTATCTGTAAAATTAATGAAATGATCTTTTTTCTGTTTCTCATCCTATCAGTTGTCTTGCTTACATCTCCTATATCCCAGCTCCTCATATGCAGAGGAGAGAAAAGTAGGGTATATGGTTTTTCCTGTAATAATGCCTTTTGCCTACTTTGCACTTATGGAAATTTATGGAAATTTTACTGTATTCCAGCAGAAATATCAGGAATTTAAGAAAGGAGCTATAATAATAAGTAGTAAAGCAATTCCTCAAATAAAAAGATGATGCCATAACTAGAAACTTTTATTGTAATTTTTTCACATTACTAGTATTTCTATGCTTTGTGTTAAGTATTGGCTATATACTTAATCAGATAACCAAGAATTTATGAATGGTTTGTTACTGTGTTTACTATCATAAAAACTATAGCCTCTTCAGAGAAGGAATAAGCCAAAGCTGAACTTTTGTCTTATCTTGCTTTTTGTTTAGATCCCATGGTTTGCCTAGCAGTATTCAAAAACAATGAAGATAAAGTTTCTGCTACAAAATCACCAAAGACGGCACAGCCCAGAAGAGATGGTTACTTTGAAGGTATGGTTTAATCATAGATATGTAGAAAGGTAAAAAAGATAAAAATGGGGTATGGAATTTTATCATTATATCGTACACCTGAAACTAGTATAACACTGTATTTTAACTAACTGGAATTAAAACAAAAAGCTTAAAAAATAAATGAAGGGATTTATAGGAAAAAAAGATAAAGATGGAAAATTGTATTTAAAATAAAATTTTTAAATCCTCAGTAGTCCTGAAGTACACATGTAAAAAATTATATATAAAATATAATTAAATAAAAGTCAAAATGCAGTTCTTGGAGTTAAATACTAATTTAGTATATTAATTCATTAGCATAGTAGTTTAGTATTTGTATCAGTGCTTATATAATTTTAAATTTCTTATATTTTTATGTGAAAGTTTTATAAAGCTGTTTCATCAGTATAACTAATTTTATTTAAATTTTACACGATAATTTAGCCTAGATCAGTGGAAGTGAACCCATGTGGAAATGATATTCTGATATATTTATTTTACTGCCAATATACACAAATTGCATTATGTATTATAAATTAAACTCTGGAATTTTAAATATTTTACTATATTTGAAACTTGCCATACTAACTTTTGGGGCAAAGGATTTACACATCTAAAAGGCAGATTATATTTCTGATTTCAGCATTTATAAGAATTACGGACTTATGTTATCAAACAGAAATATTTAAATATATCAGAAATAAACATGACTTATAAGTTTGCCATTGCTTTCTCTTTAAAATTAAAATGTTTAATTTTATCTATATATCTATATATACTTAGTATATATACTTTTATATATACTAATGGGAAAAATATATTTGAGTGGAAGTGGACCACTTAGAATTTTTAATACTTTTTCTTCTATACATTTTAAATCTTAAAATTTCTGCATTATTATAGCATGATTGCAAATAGACACTAACATTTCTATTCAGTAATGTCTCAAACTAAAGAAAAATTTGATTAACACCATTTTATACTTTTCTAGAGATGTCTATTAAATATGTAGCAATGGGAGTCTAGAATTTTCTTCAAAGTATGTATAATAAATATATACATAAGAAGGTAAAACAAGTGTAGCAAAGTATTGAAATTGTTGGGTCAATAGATAATGGTTATGGAGGTTTGTTCTACCATTCTATGTTTTTTTTTTTAAAGATTTTATTTATTTATTCGACAGAGATAGAGAGCCAGCGAGAGAGGGAACACAAGCAGGGGGAGTGGGAGAGGAAGAAGCAGGCTCATAGCGTAGGAGCCTGATGTGGGGCTCGATCCCACAACGCCGGGATCACGCCCTGAGCCGAAGGCAGACGCTTAAGCGCTGTGCCACCCAGGCGCCCCTACCATTCTGTTTTTAATATTAAAATTTTCTTTGGAAAAACATTTTAAAAATTTGGTGGACATGGAAGGTGTCAAAAACCAGTATTTCAAAAAAAATACTTATCAATTAGTATTTTAATACAATTAAAATATATTTTCAATATAAAATAAGGCTTGGGTTTTAAACAATTATCTTATTACAATCTTAATCTCACCATTTCACTATAAAAGAAAGAGTAGAAAGTCTATAAAATCAATAACAATTGCACAGATATTACTTATTAAATGGAAGCATTTTTACCTTAGAAAGGCAGTGCCTAGTAGGAAAGATAACTGGGGCACTTTTTGCCCTTTAAATTAGCATGCATCTCAGAATCAGAAGGGAGAAATATATCCCAGAGTGTTCTACTGCATTATCTCTTGTTCTGTGAAATGTGAAGACATGTTATCATCTAGAAGAGTATATATGAATGTATGGTATATTTACGGATTTGTGTACTTATATAAAATATACTAGGAATTGTTCAAATAGCAATAGAAAGAAAGTGGCCTATAGAACATGGAACATTTCTACCTATGCTTCCTGATACGAAGTTATATGTTTTTGTTTACATTCCCCCATATGAAATGTGTTTAGTTTAGTTTACTTTTTTTTTTTTTTACAACCTCAAGTACATTGGGCATTACATTAATTTCACTTAATGGTCATATGGTCATTATGTGTATATCAGATATTCTAGTGGCTGATAGTTATTTTTTCAGGGTTGTTGTTGTTGTTTTGAAGGAATGGGCTTGGCAAAAACAGTAGTACATAGAAGAACTTTTTTCCTTCAATCAGTATGTTTATTTCTGCCTTCTCTTTTTTTAAGAGGAAAAAGTGAGGCAAAGGTAATTTGATCATTGATGGCAAGGTTGAATCCCCTGGTATCTTCACCTGCTGCTCTGGCCTCACAAGCCTCCTAGACTCACACTGGTTCATAACTGGCCAGGAAGGCCAGTTGGCTTCCACATTAGTAGCCTGACTCACCCCAGTTTCCCAGTAGAGGGCACATTTTAAAATCAAGTCTTTTGAGATATAATATCAATTATATAAAATACACCAGATTTAAGAGTACAATTAAATCAATTTGAATATATTTGTAGTTCTGTAGCTATCACCACAATCTCATTTTAGAGTATTGGAGGGACTTTTCCCTTAAAATATTCAAATAAAATTAATAGTTGGGGATCTTCCCCACCCCCTAAAAGTGAGGGAGAGTAGAATTAAACTTTGTAGGTTTAGATTGAATGATTCTATGTGAAACAGTATCTCAGCACAATGGCATGACTGCACTGTCATATTATTACCTTTTGTTTTGTGAAATTAGATGTTAGTATTATTTAACTTTCTCTCTATAATTCCCATTTATTTTATAATAACATTATCTGATTTTTTAAAAGCTGAATTTAAAAATACTTTCTTCTCTACTTTGCAATATTGATCTATGGGGGTTTCCATGATTTCTCTTGTAAATTGTACTAAAGTTCTTTGATTATTATTGCTGCTTTTTTCTG
This sequence comes from Ailuropoda melanoleuca, assembly GCF_002007445.2. Classification (NCBI taxonomy): domain Eukaryota; kingdom Metazoa; phylum Chordata; class Mammalia; order Carnivora; family Ursidae; genus Ailuropoda; species Ailuropoda melanoleuca. The sequence continues at coordinate 57,198,398 of NC_048232.1, forward strand.
AATGTCACTAGCAGGACAGAGAGGATGCCTAATATCCTCTATTAGGCAAAAAAAAAATGCACTTAAATTTAAGGAATACTTAATGAAATATCAAATTATATTAAATGATGTAAGGTAAAGAACCACTCCCTTTTAATAGACCTTTTTTTTTTTTACAAAATATCCTTTTTTTGTTTCAAGTTTTTATTTTAATTCTAGTTAATTAACATATAGTGTCATATTGGTTTCAGGAGTAAAATGTAGTGATTCATCACTTACATGTAACACCCAGTGCTCATCACAAGTGCCCTCCTTAATACTCATCACTCATTTAGTGCATCACCCTGCCCACCTCCCCTCCAGTAACCCTCAGTTTGTTCTCTATAGTTAAGAATCTCTTATGGTTTGCTTCCCTCTCTTTTTCCCCTCTTTCCCTGTGTTCATCTGTTTTATTTCTTAAATTTCACATATGAGTGAAATCATATGCTATTTGTCTTTCTCTGACTGACTTGTTTTGCTTAGCATAATATAATCTAGCTCCATCCACTTCATTGCAATTGGCAAGAATTCATTCTTTCTGATGACTGAATAATATTCCATTGTGTGTGTGTGTGTATATATATATATATATATATTATATATATATATATATATATATACACATCTCACATCTTCTTTATCCATTCATCAGTCCATGGACATTTGGGTTCTTTCCTAATTCGGCTATTGTTGATAATGCTCCTATAGACATTGGGGTGCATGTGTCCCTTTGAATCAGTATTTTTGTATTCTTTGGATAAATACCTAGTAATACCATTGCTGGGGAGGTTCCTTTTTGAGGAACCTCCATACTGTTTTCCCCAGTGGATGGAATCCCAGTTTGCAGTCCCACCAACAGTGTAAAAGGGATACCCTTTCTCCCCATCCTCACCAACATCTGTTGTTTCCTGCATTGTTTATTTTTAACCATTCTCACAGATGTGAGGTGGTATCTCATCATGGTTTTGATTTCTATTTCCCTGATGATGAGTAATGTTGAGCATCTTTTCGTGTGTCTGTTGGCCATCTGTATGTTTTCTCTGGAAAAATGTCTATTCATGTCTTCTGTCCATTTCTTAACTGGTTTATGTTTTTTAGGTGTTGAGTTTGATAAGGTTCTTTGTAGATTTGGGGTCTTTTTTTTTTTCAAGATTTTATTTGCGAGTGAGAGAGCGAGAGCTCATGCACAGGCCTGGTGGGGAGAGGGACAGATGGAGAGGGAGAAGCAGACTCCCTGCTGAGCTGGGAGCCCAATACCGGGCTCCACTCGGGGCTGGATCCCAGGACCCCAGGATTATGACCTGCCTGAAGGCAGAAGCTTAACCGACTAGGCCACCCAGGTGCCCCATATAGATTTTGGATACTAACCCTTTATCAGATATGTCATTTGCAAGTATCTTCTCCCATTCCATAGGTTGCCTTTTAGTTTTGTTGGTTGTTTCCTTCACTGTGCAGAAGCTTGTTATTTTGATGAAGTTCCAGTAGTTTATTTTTGCTTTTGTTTTCCTTGTCTAGTAAGAGGTTGCTATGGCCAATGTCAAAGAGGTTGCTGCCTGTGTTCTCCTCTAGGATTTTGATGGTTTCCCATCTTGCATTCAGGTCTTTCATCCATTGTGAATTTATTTTGTATATGGGTGAGAAAGTGGTCCAGTTTCGTTCTTCTGCATGTTGCTGTCCAGGTTTCCTAGCACCATTTGTTGAAGAGGCTATCTTTTTTCCAGTGGATATTCTTTCCTGCCTTGCCAAAGATTAGTTGACTGTATAGTTGTGGGTCCATTTCTGGGTTTTCTTTTCTGTTCCATTGGTCAATGTGTCTGTTCTGTTTTCATGCCAGTACCATATTGTCCTGATGACTACAGCTTTGTAATACAGCTCCAAGTTCAGAATTGTGATGCCTCCAGCTTTGCTTTGTTTTTTCAAGATTGTTTTGGCTTTTGAGGTCTTTTATGGTGTCATACAATTTTAGGATTGTCTGTTCTAGCTCTATGAATATCTATTTTACAACATTCATGAAATACTGACAATTTGTGTCTAGCTTCCAAATTTAGAGCTTTAACTTAACGAAAGCTGGGGAACCTTTGACCACATGTGCTCCCCAGGTAACCTCATACATGTGCTGTGTGTTAGGTATCAGTCAGTTATTCCTGTGAGACATGACTAAGAGCCTGAGGACTTTACAGGCTCAGCATTGGTTCACTTGATTTATTTGTTTGTTTATTTATAATTTATTTAATGTTGGATAACTGTTTTGGTTTACCCTGTATCACCCATAATCCCTACTTAGGTTTCAATATCTGATCTTGCCTTAGAATTTGAAACACTTTCCTGATTATTACCTTAAAGATCTCCCACCAAGTTTCCTTTTTTATGTTAAAATGCTTAGTTTAGAACCTGACATCATTCTTCTATAGCTATCACTGGTATAAAACGAAGCCTAGCTTAATGGTTGTAAGTCTAGATTCCTGAGTTAGTCTAACACAGCCTGAATCTTGGTTCCACCATTTATTGGCTTTGTGGTGTTGGGGACATTATTTAACTTCCCTGTTTAGAATTATTTTTCACATATGAAATTGGATACTAATAGTACCTAGTTGTTGGGGATTACATGAGTTCCTATTTGGGAAATACTTGAAATCCACAGTATAAATACATAGTTAATCCTCAAAATTTATCATCGGCAACAGTCATTTTCAAAGTATAGCTTTATTTTTTTTCCTCTTGTTTGCAATTAGTAGTATTTATTGTATTTCTTGCTAGGTACTGTGCTAAGAGTTTGACTTAAATTCTCTGATTCAATTTTCTCAAAAACTCTGAAGAATGTATTATAACTGTCAATATGATGAAACTGGTTTTGAAAGTTTGAAAAGTGATTTGCCCAAGGTCACACAGAGAGTAAGTGGCTGAAGGAGAATGGAGGTAATTTCTTTATCAAAACAACGCTAGCAAAAATCAAATAAGATGCAGACACTGAAGGGTGAAGGTTCTTGGATAACTCTGAAATGTATATACAAACTTAGAATCAAAATATTTAGGAAAAAATAAGGACTAATTATTTAAATTAGGTAAAACTCTGGGAATCTAATAATCGATTTTGTTCTTTAGTACTTTCTCATAGCTTGCATTAGTATAAATTAAGAAACAGTTTAGTACCAACATGGTGATAAATATCTGATTTGTGCCTTGTAATTAGCTCCTACCTTACCTAATATTATTTTAATGTTATTATGATAACCTAACATTGTTAAGGACCAAACCTATTAGACTCTAAGGGTGATCATACTTTCAATCACCTATTTTAATTTTCAGACGGATGAGAACATCTCCACACAGCCCAAAAGTAAACACTACATTTTGATTCATTTCCTCTTATTATTTATACATAAATTAAATGACTTTCTAGCCCTAATCTGCTGAAATTTTAAAATTTGCTACTTCTAAACCAATGCCAAATTCAGGCTTTTGGCTTTAGCCAAGGAAGGAAGCTAAACAAGCCAGGAAAAAAATTGGGTCTGGCCCAACAACCTTCTCAGAGAGGCAGGTTTTGTCGTAGCTCCTTCGTTCCCTGGGACATTTTACTTGATTCTAATGTCAGGTTTTCTTAATTCCCATCTGGTGCTGTCATCACTAGCATGCTTTCTATTTCTCCTCTTATAAAACTGAAGATTTACACATACCATATGTCCTTTTACATCATAGATGTTCAAGTATTTTTGTATTGAATTTTTGAGTATTGAAGACATTAAAAGACCTTTAACTTCTACAATTTTTACTTCAGAGCATTTCTAATCAAACCATCTTCCTTTGTGGTATTTTTTATTGTATGATTACAAGCATTTTTTTCTCCAGCTTTCTTCCTTTTAATACCAGCTTAGGGCACAGAGTCACATGATGTAGATTGTTTTAAAGTTGGTCTTATATTTCCATCCCTGTATAGAGTACTTGCTAATAGTGCCAATGTGATTAAACATTAAGAACTGGTAGAATAAATGCAAGCAACCAAAGAATACCTGAAAGTCATGCTCTAAAGAAGAGATGCTTGCAATCTTATTTCTACTGAACGAGACTCAATGTTAGTCAAAGTAGACAATGGTATGAATATTCATAAAATCTGATCTGTCCATGAGTATCTCAGTTTGCAAAATGACTGTTCTTTGAATTACAATTTTCCTACTAAATTTTAAGCTCGTTAGTATTCATGGCCCTTAGGATAACACCTAATGCATAATTGATGCTTTATAAACTTCTTTGGTGAATAAAAACACAAAAGACCTTTAAATAGCTTCAAATATAGATGGAGCTGCAATATGTTTATATAATGTCTTTGAATATGCTGCTTTCTTTGATGAACTAGATACACTGGCCTATGCATTGCAAGAAATCTCTTCACATGGCTAATTCTTGTCATCTCAGACATTAATCTTCTAAGAAAACTTTTTTGAGGGGTGCCCGGGTGGCTCAGTCATTAAGCGTCTGCCTTTGGCTCAGGGCATGATCTCAGCGTTCTGGGATTGAGCCCCACATCAGGCTCCTCTGCTGGGAGCCTGCTTCTTCCTCTTCCACTCACCCTGCTTGTGTTCCCTCTCTCACTGGCTGTCTCTCTCTCTGTCAAATAAATAAATAAAATCTTTAAAAAAAAAAAAAAGAAAACTTTTTTGATTCTGGTTTAGAACACCACTCACTGTGTTCCCAGTATCCTGAATAAAATTTTGTCTATCATATATAATATATATGTAATATAATATAATGTAATATGATATAACAGCCTCTTTACTCTTGCTTGTCACTGACCACTTGTATGAGGCATTATTCTATGTGCTTTATCTATAACAAGTAATGAAACCTCACAACAACATTTTGAGGTAGGAAACAAAACTTTATTCTTATTAGAAAAGTGAAAATCTGCCTGCACTTACAGAGAATTAAAGATCAACTAGCAAAATCTTGTCTAATTTTTATATGAACTTTTTTTTTTATTTCTTAAGATGACTAATAGAAGGGGATTTGGGGAAAGTCAATAACAAAAAAGGAATAAAATTGAAAGTAAGTGGGAGGCCCAACTTAGAGATAATTGTAGATCAAGAGCTATATTTTAACCTCCTTTTAAAAAATTAATATGGTAACTTTTCATATAACTAAGTATCTAAAATCTTTCCATGACTTCTCATTGCTCTTAGAACAAAAGCTATCCTCCATATCATGACCCACCTAGCTGTATATGTCAGACCCCTTTTCAGTTCTTCAAATATGATAAAAATTTTTTTACTTTGAGGCTTATGTACTTCGTTATTTTGCCTGGAAACTCTGCCCTCCACACTTTGCACAAATGACTCTCTCCTTGTTTAGTTTGTGTTTCCACTCTCATGAGAAGGCTTTCTCTTACAACACTGCCTAAGTAGCCTTTTCCTCTCTACCCAGTTACTCTCTCACATAGCACCTGCTCTATTAATGGCATTTATCTGCTATTGTCCTATTTATTAATTTAAACTGTTATTTATGGGGTGCCTGGGTGTCTCAGTTGGTTAAGCGTCTGCCTTCAGCTCAGATCATGATCTCAGGGTCCTGGGATCAAGCCCTACATTGGGCTCTCTGCTTAGTGGGAAGTCTGTTTCTCCCTCTCCCTGCCACCTCAAATAAATAAATAAAATCTTTAAAAAACAACATCAACAACCTGTTACATATGTTGTTTTTCCACAAATAGAATGTAAGTTCCATGAAGGGAGAACCATGTCAGGCAGACCTTATACAGTTATATCCTCAGCACTTAGAATAGAGCCAGGTACATATTTGGGACTCAATAAATATTTGAATAAGAAAGAAAATATGTGTATGTGATATGCTTATAATTAAAACTCCCTAAATGTATTCTAGACACTATCATGCTATTTTTTAATATAAGGTTCAGAATTATTTTAATTTTCTACAGAAAAAAACTTGATTAGGAATTCAGTCCAATAAAGCATGAAACAAAGTGTAATTTTTAAAAAATTATCTTCGGATAAGGTAGATTCAGGAAATGGTAATCCAGGGTCGGAGAGAAGCAGATTAAACTCTTCTTTATCCAATTAGTTATAGTTTGTATGTTCTGCTTCCCCCCCCCTAAATTCAGCCAAAAGAGAATATTTATTCTATATTCTACAGTGTGTGTGTGGGTTGGTGCGTGTGTGTATATATATATATTGATAGATAGATAGATCTTATGTATATGTGATTTACATATACATGTACACTTTATATATGTTCAGGTGTGTATATATATATGTATATATGGTGCGTGGGAGAGGTGCCTGGGTGACTCAGTCGATTAAGCCTTGTATTTTTGATTTCTGCTCAGGTCATGATCTTAGGGTCCGGAGATAGAGCCCCAGGTCCTGCTTAGGCTCAGTGAGGAGTATGCTTGTCTCTTCTTCCTCCCCAATCCTGCTTGCAAGCATTCACACTCTGTCTAAAATCAATCAATCAGTCAATCTTTAAGAAAATAAAAAATGGGAAGGGATTTCAGAACCCTTAGAGCTCCTTGAAATGAATCATGATATGTAAGCTATGAGATGTTACTATTTTCCATTCAAAAAATACAAGAGGACTTCCACTTCCAGTAATAGGAGACTATGTAATTCAAACCAATCCTGCTGCAGAGAACAACTTTGAAAGCTGGAAAAAATATTTTTAAGGATTTTAATTGAAGTCATTGGACAACTAACAAGGAAGTAAAGAATTATAAGTCAGGAAGGAAATACAAAAAGCTGTGAAGCTAAGCAAAGCTTTGATAATGTCACCAGTATAAGTGAATTACAAATAGACTGAGAAGCTGAGAAGCTGAGCAAAGCTTTGATAATGTCACCAGTATAAGTGAATTACAAATAGACTTTCTATTGTAATAGAAAGTTCCTTGCCAGAAACAAATATTAGCCATCTCCAAAAATAGATAAGATCAACCCACGCTTCAAGTATCTCTGCATTTCTTCCTATGCAGTAATTGGCACACAATGAAAAAATAGGAATAGAAGAATATGAGACAATATCATTGAATAACATGAGAAACAATAGGCAAAAATAGAGCCAACAAGATTTCAGATAATGGAGATTTTTAAAGGAATATACATAATAACTTTAGGGATATAGAAGAAATTGAGAATTTCAATAGATACTAAACCTGTGAAAATATCCAAAAGGAAAGTCTATACCTTAAAAGCACAACAACTGAAATTAAGAACTCACTGGTTAAATTTAACTATAGATTAATCAAAACTGAGGAGAACTACTAGATGAGAGAATAGCTCTGCAAGAAATGCCTAAATTGAGGCATGAAATGAAAGAGAATGGAAAATATGGAAAAGAGACGTGAGATACAGCAAAAATGTCTCACACATATGTAATTACAGTCCAAGAAGAAGTGGTGAGAGAGAATAGTGTGGAAGTAATATCTGAAAAGTTAATGGTTGAGAATTTACTGAAAGTGATGAAAAACTTCAAGTTGTAGATTTAAGAAACTCCATGAACCACAAAACATATATATATATACAAAGAAAACCACACTGCAGCACATCATAGTAACATTGCTAAAAAAAAAAAAAAAAAAAAAAAAAAAAAAAAAAAAGCATGGGGGAGAGAGAGAGAGAGAACATTTTTTAAAGAGCCAGAGAAAAATGTTTATTGTTATTCAAAGGAGAAATAATAATGAATAATGAAACTGGCTTCTAAATAGAAATGATGAAATCCAGAAAACAATTATGTGTTGTGCCCCTCCCCAAATTCACAGGTTGAAAGACCTAAACCTCTGATTATATTTGGAGATAAGGCTTTTAAGGAGATAATTAAGAAGGTCTGATGAGTGGGTCCCTAATCTAATAGGACTGGTATATTTGTCAGAAGAGGAAGAGACATCAAATGTGTATGCTCACAGAGAAAAGGCTACATACGGACATAGTGAGAAGGCCAAGGAAAGGCATCTGAGAGACTAAGCTTTCATAGCACTTTGATCTCAGACTTCTAGCCTCCAGAATTGTGAGAAAACAAATTTCGTTGTTTAAGCATCCAATCTGTGGTATTTTGTTATGGCAGCCCAATCTGACTAATACACAGTGTAAAGATATCTTCAAAGTACTGAAAGAAAGTAAGTTCCATCATGAAAGTCTCTTCCCAGCAAAAGTTTTGTCTTCAAAAATGAAAGCAAGGCACTCATGCCATCCAGTTCCCCACCTGCTGCTTCTCTGTATAGCCACAAGGAAGAAGGAGAAAACACCTGGATTCCTCAGCTACTTCACAAAGAGGAACACTTGGTGGCTTAGTCAGTTAAGTGTCTGCCTTTGGCTCAGGTCATGATCCCAGAATCCTGGGATTGAGTCCCACATCAGGCTCCTTACTCAGTGGAGGCTCCTTCTCCCTCTGCCTGCAGCTCCCTCTGCTTGTGTGCTCTCTCTCTCTGACAAATAAATAAATAAAAGCTTTAAAAAAATAAATAAATAATTAAAAAAAGTAAACTTCACAAAGAAAGTGGGGAATGATAATGGTTCCGGGAGAAGAAGAAGCCCATGACAACTTTTTTTTTTAAATCTGTGTAGTCCCTGGCTCCAGGAAAAAAAAAAATCTCTGCCCACCTGTATTAGATGCCCACTTACTTGCTACATAGAAAAATTTCTATAATATGGAGATAGACAATAATCCTATCAAGGTTTCAGAGAATTATTACAATACCTTAGAAAGTTCATCATCAAGAACATTCGTCTTCTGTCTAAAGAAGGCTACATGAGATAACATTAACAATGGATTTGGACCAAGAAGTCAGGTTTGAATTGTGTGTAGATACTCACTAGCTGTATGATTCATATCTTTGTTTTCTCATCTGTAACTGGAAACACCAATCTTTACTTCTCATGATATTTTGAGAATTAAATGACAATAAAAGGTCTCCTAGCTAAAGATGATGGATCTGAAAACCCTCACTAAAACTTTGACAAAGATATTTTTTAAGAGGCATACTAACAAATATAGGAATATAAGGAAGGGGCAACAGCAATATATTTTTTAGACTAGAACATAAATATATGAGTAATAGATAACAAAACTTAAACCAGCAATGAAATACGAGAACTATTTAAACTCAAAGTTTCAGGAATTGATGGTATAAGGCCCAATGGAAGTAGTGTGAAGAGATCTGGGTTACCTGTGCAAAAGTCTTGAACTTAAATTTTTTAGATAGGATAAAACAGAATCTGTGACTCAGTAACATCCTAGATACCTTGCTAAAACTAAGAAGAGGAAGTGTAGGTATACGTATTAAGTGCTAAAGCCCCAACCCTTTTTCCTGCTCAGCTCTCAAAATTCTGATAATCATGTTTTTTAGTCAATTCAAGTGGCCATAACAAAATACCATACACTGGGTGGACTGAAAAACAGAAGTTTATTTCCCACAGTTCTGGAGGCTGGGAAGTCCAAAATCAAGATACCAGCTGATATAGTTCCTAGTGAGAGCTCTCTTTCTGGCTTACATGTGGCCACTTTCTTATTATGTACACACATGGCTTTCCCTTGGTTCAGGAATGTGGAGAATCTGGAGAGAAGAGATTTCTTTCTTCCTCTTCTTATAGGGCCACTAATCCCATTGTGAAGACCCCATCCTCATGACTTAATCTTACCCAAATTATCTACCAAAGACCCTACTCCAAATACCTTGCATTGGGAATTGCGGTTTCAACATAGGCATTTTGGGGAGACACAAGCATTTATTCCATAGCACCGTGGCTTTACCTCCAGGAAGGAGATTACAAGAGTGTTTCTGGAGATTCTTATCAGTCCAAGAGGAAACATCTAAATATTGACATCAGGTATTTCCAATATAGGACTCAGGTAAGTCATCTTAAAGTGAAACTTTCAGAAGAGGCCTCATTCTCTGGTGCAGAGTTCCCTATTAACTTTACAGATCCCCACTTTAAAGTATAAGCACACAAATGAGGAGCTGAAGCAAATTTAAAACATGAAAGAGAGAAAAACTAACAAATGTAATAATCAACTTGAACAGACACTGTACCAGGTGAAAAACATTCTTCAAATATACCATGAATATTGTCATTGATATAAAAAAAGATTACATGCATGAAATAAGAAAGAGATGCTATAATTAGAAAGAGAGGTTAAAGAACCAAAAATATCTTTTTGAAAATAAAAACATAATATCAGAAATGAAAACTTGGCAGAAGATTAGAAGATAGTGTTAGAAGATAGTGTTAAAGAAATTTCCCAGAAACTGGAGCAAAAATACAAAGTGATGTGAAACATGAGAGAAAATGTAAAGAGACTTATTCCAGGAGGTCCAATCCTTGATAAATAATAGGAGATCCAAAAAGAGAGAACATTCAACAACAAATAGATTGAAAGAAATGATCAGAGAAATCATTCCAAAAAATTCCCCAAACTAAAGGATACCAGTTTCTAGATCAAAAGAGCCCAATGAATGTTAGGAAAATAAATGAAAATAAGCCCATCTTTTTGGAATGTATTTGAAAAATGTCATAAAACTGGGGACAAAGGTAAGAGCCTAAAAGTCCTCCAGAAAGAAAAACCAGTCACATGCAATGAATCAGTTATCTAAAAGGCATTGGATTCCCAAAGTTAACCTCAGAATCCAGAAGATAATGGAACAGTATGTTCAACATTCTTAGAAAAAGTTATTTCCAACCTAGAATTCTGTAAACATACAAACTATTAATAAAATTTAAAAATATAAAACATGCCAAGTCTTAATTTATTTCCCTTGCAAACTTGTTCAGTAAGTATTGGAGGAATTACTCCACAAAAATGAAGAGGTCAACCATAAAAAAGGAATTCATGAGATCTAGCAAGGAAAGAGACAATGGAATATACTTACAGTGATGGGGAGGAGAGATTCCAGGACGACAGCTTACACAGGTTTAGAGAACAAATACTACAAGATGAAAGGAAACATCATGAACCATCTCTCTGAGGAAAAAAAAATTCTTTCTGATTGTCTTACGTGCTCACACATATTTGAAAGGAGATATACACTTCAGGAAGAGTTTTGGAGTGCCTTTCAGATATGTGTATAGAATACTGATGCATAAAGGTATAGTAGATGTAGCCTTCTAATAGAGAATTTGGAAATGATAGTACATACATAGAAAACTAACTAAATGTAAAAAAATGAGATAACTAAATGTGAGAAAGCAAAAAAAAAATTGTACAAGACATGAAATGTTATCTGTAACTGTTGTGCCACTTTTTTCTATGAGTAGCTGTTTTGAGTTCAAGTGAACACTTAAATTCATGAAACACAATAGGCTTCATATAACACTAAATTTACTAAGGTTTAAGGAAGGACAAAGGAGAGGAAACCACAAAGCATGCTTAGTGTAGAGAGGACATTGTGACACCCGGGAAGAGCATCTAGTGTCTTAGTCCTTCTTCACTTAGGAAACACATGGGAATGAAAGATGAGGCTGTAAGTGTGAGGACAACTTCAGTTAAAGGAAGCCATCAGCTCTGGGGATCCCCACAGCTTTTATAATCAGTCATGTAGCCTTCTCAACTAGTAAGCTAGTTCACTTAAGCGTATATAGCTAGCTCCCAATTCTCTGGTTCAGTTGCATTTCATCCATGTACTACTTGCTTATTGCCCAATAAACAATCTCTACAGTGAGGTAAAAGGTCTTGGTCTGATGCAGCTGAATTCTCATTGATCTTCCATGTTGCATAGATTAAATTCTAACAATTTCTTGACATGAGGATCAAATCCTCATACCTACCTGCATCTAGAGGAAAACCACAGAACAAGCTATTAACCCTTCTTTTCTAGTACCCTGTATGGCTGAGTTGTAAATGATATTTACATGTCATAAAAAGATAACACTGAATCATGGTCTAACCAAAAATTATGGTTGTTTTTTTTTTTTAGGAAATGGGAAGAAGAGATATATATGTCTATGGTAGAGATGTTGTGAAAGTGCTTAATCTTTATCTTTCCTATTGCTAAGTCAATAGGTAATATGAAAAAACAAAAATAAGGACATCAAAATACATGCAGGCCAATAGTGAAAGAAATGACAAAGATGGTTGCATAAGGTTGCCTTTAAGAGTGTAAACCAGGGATGGAGAGGGGCAGAACTAGGGATAACCATTTTCCATTCTTAAAAACATGTCATATATAACCTTGATGTTTTTACTTAATGATTAAGTGAGATTTTTTTTAAATCATCCATTAAAGGGTCTGGTTTTTAATGAAAAGCTAATAAATGAAAACATATTAAGGTAAAATAAGAAATTTTAAACAGGCAAAGCAGAATTCTTCACTAGTACACCAATTCTGAAATATATATTAAAGGGTATTCTTCAGGCAATAGGAAAAGGATTCCAGATGAAATCTTGGAGATAAAAGAAATAATGAAGAGTGAAGAAGGATGAATATATAGGTAAATCTAAATGAACATTGATTTAGACCAGGAGGTCTAGCAATGATAGTAATTTCTGGTGAGTTATTTATAGATGGGTCACAATAACATTTATGCTTTGTTTTTTATAACTCTGTATCAAATCATTTGCCTAGTTTTGTTTGTTCGTTTTATGAGTCTTACATTCGTTTCTATTTCTGCTTTCTCCATCCCAGCAGAAACACATACACTAGCTTGAAATTGGATAGAACTGAGTTTAGATCCCAGCCCAAATCTATGTAATTTGGTAAAGATATTAACCTTTCTATACTGAATTTTCTCATTAATTAATTGGAGCAAATAATATATACCACATAAGTCATTGGATACATTTAATAAAAATCCTTAGAAGATACTAGAATTAACTAGCTTTTAGAATGTGGGGACTAAGACTTAATTCCTTACATTCTCTATTTAATCTACCAATACATATTTACTGAATATCTCCATGAGCTTGGCATTGTGCAAAGAGATGAAGATACAGTGGTGAATGAAATAAACACAGACCATGGGTAATAGAGTTCACTATCTGGCAGAGATGGGAGTAGGGATTATTTATAAATATCCATGTACATATATAATGACACAACTGAATAAAGTTCTATGGAGGAAAAGTAAGGGGTGGTCTTTATGAATCTAGCCCAATCATTTAAGGGAAGAAGTGACACTGAATTTGAAGTTCAAGTAGGAGCAACTAGGCAAAGGGAGAAGTTGTATATAACAAGTCGTCCAGGCCAAGGTGCGAGCCTACTGAAAGACTTTGAAGACAAGAATAGCCTATGCCATTCAGGGAACTGAACGAAGGCTGGTATGGCCAGAGAACATGGAGTGAGATGAAGTTGGCAGGGCATGGAGCAATTTTAGTGTGTCCCTTCTGGTCCATGTTGAGTATTTGGCTTTCCATATTCCAAGAACAACAGTCAATGTAAGCAAAAGATGGAATGGTTAGATTTGTTCTTCAAGTCATGGACCATGTGTTGTGAAGAACAGATAGAAAGGAAGTAAGAGCGAACATGATAAGACCAGTTAAAAGGTCACTGCAGTAGTACAGCATGGAGATGATAGCTTAGACTGGAGTAAACACAGTGGACATGGAGAGGTAAGGAGAAAAAGCAAGGATATAGTGGCCACAAGGTATGGGTATGTTTAACTTGCTTCTCATCTATTGAATGAGAAGAATAACACCTATCCCATAGAGTAGTTGTGAGGAGTGAAATCACTGCTTAGCACAGTGCTCAGTATGTGGCAGCTCATTGTTTTTATTTCCATTAGCAATTTCAAACTTCACTGTAACTCGCTCTCTCTCTCTCTTAATAAGTTTCCCACATCTTTTCCAAGGCTAAAATTTTCATCCTTGCTTTGGATGTTATTCTGCCTAATCCCATGATATTCTGCATGTTTAGTTATCTCCTGTCTTTTGTTTCTTAGATTTCTGTCTACTATATCCACTAACTTCTTAAAATCAAAGTATGAACAAGCTGTGTGCCTGCCACTGAAAATGTGATTCTACCTCCTTTTCAAGCTACTCCCCCACCCATCTCTCTTTTTTACTAAGCAGCCCTGTAGGCAGTGTAGTCTGGGACATTATTCCCCACCTTGTAATCATTCTGCATTTTTCATTTCTTCAATAAGCATCTTTGAGCTTCTACTTTCTTCCATTGTACCTGAGACTGGAGGCACAAGTAAAAATCAGTTCCTGTTTCAGAAGCCCAGTCTAGTGAGAGACAAACTAATAAATTGAAATGTATCATCTCATGTACCATACTTTTATAAAGTTATGCAGACTGTACATCTCCATCATTCCCCTCAAACTACATTTCGTACAGTAATCAATGTTTACCTCTTAATTGCTAACCTCAGGAACCTCTTTTCGGTCCTCATTTTACTTGCCTGTTCTTCAGGAATTTCACTCCCTGGAACTTCTCTTCTCCCCTTTCATCTTCATCCCCACTCTCTCCTGGATCTCCTGTTTATTTGGCCTCTCCTTTTTCATTGTCTTCTCTGCCTATTCCTGTTCCTTAAATATCAGTATTCCATGGAATTTTGTCTCTGACCTTACCATATATTCAAGCCACATATTTATTTACTTCCATAGCCAGTGTTTACTTTGTCAGATATTACACTCACATAAATATGCAAAAGCAAAATCATCAAAGTACAAATCAGACCTATTCCAGTGGCATGATGAAACAATAAAGATATAATACCTAATCCTCTCATATACCTTATGTTTAGCGGCAATGACAACTAAATGTCCATCTTTATCCTTCCCCCTTTTGATTTTTCTAGGCACTTCAAACCCAGCAGGTCTAATATGAAGTGTGTTGTATTCATTCCATTCTCTACACCTGTTTGATTCTTTTTATTCCATCTCTGTTAATAGCTATTCACTCACTTAACCTAGAAAAATCAGAATCATTCTTAATTCTGTTATCCTTCTTATTTGTTGAATATAAATACCACCCCACATCAGCTACTGCCTTCAATATCTCTTGCCTTGAAATATTGTGATAGCCTGCTTTCTAATATCTGCACATCTTTCAGTATTGTAAATGCTGTCATCTGTGTTTGTACTACAGTGTCTTTCTAAACTCTAATTCTGTTATAGCACACCTCTGTTTAAAATCTTGTAATGCCTTTCTGTTTCCTCTAGAACAAATTCCAAAATCCTAAGCATACAATGCCCTTTATATACAGTTTCTAGCCTACCTTCCCAGAACTACCTTGTATCATCTTCCCACTCCCTAAAATATTCTCTAACCATATTGAACTGTTTCTGTACTACATCTATACTATATATCTCGAATGTTTTTTCTCACCTTTGCAGCTTCAGACTTCTTATCTTTCATGACTCAGATAAATGTCATTTCATCTGTACACTATTCCGAATGCCACCTTCCATAGGCCTTTGCCTATGTTTCTTTAATACCGTCCCATAACTATATGTTTTTATCTGTTTCCTCCCCTGACTATAAATCTCTCCAAGGTCATAATCCAGTCTTAGTCATATTTCTGTTTCCTCCTATCCTCAAAACGTAGCAGCAGTATTAGATTCATCTATACTAGGCACTCAATATATATTTGTTGAATTAATAAACAGTTCTGACTTAAAAAAAATATCTCTGGATTCTGAGAAACACTCTTCCTGCCAATTGCTATTACTCAAAGTCAGATATTGGCCTGTTCCCAACTTAAACTTACAACTCATTCAGTGTTCACATTCAAGCTTTAGGTCCCACTGTCTCAGCCACCCTTTGGGTCTATTTAGCAAACTTTGGAATTCATTTAATCATTTCCTACTTAAGCTTCACCAGCTGTGAGGTTTTGGATCTTGAGTAATTTCATCATTATAAACAGTATCCCTTCATTTTAAAGCTTCATAGTTTTTAAAACATTTTCTGGAAGGATAGAGATGAGTAATATATTAAAGTCAAGGTATGTTTTTATGTTTCTAGAAAACTAAATAATTCTATTTTCCATCAAGATTTTATAGTAGTTTAATATAATTTTGGGTTCCCATGAGTTTTCCCCAAAGCTTCACTATCTTCTGCAAGATTTTTAAAAACCATTACTTTAATTATAAAATGATACTCAACCTAATGGTTAAGAGAATGGAGCTGGACTGTCTAGGTTTAAACCCCAACTCCACTCCTTGCTAGAGGTATGACCTTGTCATACACTTAAACTTTCTGTGTCTCTTTCCTCATTTATGAACTTGGCATAATGATGTAAAATAATGCATAGCTCTAAGAGTTGAACAAATTAATCAGTACATGTAAAATGCTGGGAATAGTACCTAATGCATAGTAAGCTCAATACATTTTAACTGCTACTATTACCAGGAACAGTAGCCATTTATGATTAAATCTGTACAAGTTAGAATTTGATTATAGTAACTAGATACATTTTGAAACGTTATATTTTAAAATATGGTGTGTGTGTATAGGGGAAATGTATTATTCTGCTTAACTGATCATTTTTGCCTGGAAAGGGATTTTCCAGGTGAAGGTAAATGCATATACTTAAGTGAATAGACAAGATACAGATTCTGGTCAATGATTCATTTTACTCGAAATTTTAGCTGGACAAATTTGATAGGCAGCTTTAATCCAGATTTTTAAAGTGATGTCAATCAATCAATCAGTCACACTTCTGGCATTAACCTCCCACCCCCAGTGTATATGCTATCTCTTGTCATTTCTTTTCTTCACTCTGTATAAGGTCTTGAACTTAGGTAGCCCATTGAAGCATGAATTAAAGAAGAAACTGATATCTTTAAACATTCCAGTAATAAATCTAATTATAAAAATTAACTTAGTTTTTATCCCCCACTTGGAGATAAAATATTTTTTGGAGATAAAATATTTTGATTTAGATATTAATATATATTTTGTAAAGATAAAATTTGTTTTGCAATTTTATTCAAGAAGAATGGAAGAAACTAACACTTATAGAATTGCTGAGCTGAAACAGTGAATTGATTTTCTGTAATTCTTGTGATTGTAAGAATTATAATTTTTAACAAATTTGAGGTGCTACCAATATTATATAGAAATACAATTATCCCTTGAAGTTTTCTAAACTATATGCTGTAATTCTTTGCATCAGTGACCTTAAGTTGTATATGAGAATTTCCTATTTAAAGAGAAAAGATCAAGTACTGTTTGCAAATTAATTAGATGAATTACTATCATAAGTAATATTTAGACTTAATGTTAGAAATTAAAACTTATTTACCATGGAGCCAACATTTTATCACAACCCAAATGCTAAACTCAAAGTTTTTATCAAGCTCAAAGTTGCAGATCTCTCAGAATTGCCACTTATGAATGACATACTTATGTTTAAATGGAATTATTTGTGTTTGTGCTGGGATATGCTTTGAAGCCTTCCAATTTCATGTTGTTTCCATTCTCATATATTTGTACATGTACATATATACAGATTTCCATCTGATAAAATGAGTTTTTATTTTTGGCATGCGATGTTAAATTGGAATTTATACATTTTTCCTTAAATTGTTTGTCTTAACAGACACTGTATCCCTTAAACTTAACTTTATATGTTTTTTCTTTAATATTTCTATTAATTTTAGGAGAGTAACTGTTTAAATATATTATTGAGTAAGCTTTTCTATTGCTACGTGTGTATGTTAATAATTTATACATTTGAACATTTGAATATTTAAAATATTTTAATTTGAATTTGAATGGTCATAATGCCATTGCATTTGGAACCTAAGGTCCTAAGAGATTTACATGTGTTCTCCAAAAATAATCTATAAAAATCTTACCTTTTGCACTGTTTCTTCAAAGAAGGAAAAAAATGTTCCTGTTTAAAAAATACTAATAGTCGTCTCTAAAAATGTCATCCAGTTACCTCTGAGTTTGAAATATTTTCCTGTGAGAAGTATGTTGAAACACCTGAATTATTTTCCTACAACTCATCTCACCCATAGTATTAAGAAAATGTAAACTAGAAACAATGACAGGGGTTGGTATATAAGAAGAATAGACCTTTTTATATATTTTTATTTGACTATTAACTAAAATTGCGTGTGCCAAGATTTAGGTTAGTTGAAACCCCCTACAAACGGGCTTATGGAAACAGTAACTGATCCTTCTAACATTATGTTTTTTAATACACCACGAGAATGCATTTCCCAAAAAGTCTAAGATCCCTATCTTGGGATGTGATGAAATGCTTTTTAAAATTCTATAGTAGAGGAGAAACACCTTTCTTAAAATTTTAAATCATGTATTTAATGTGAGGTCTCACAATAGAGCCCAGCTCGCTGAAGTATTTTCTCATTTTTTAAGGGAATTAATGGCTCTCCACCAGCCCTTTAACATGTAAAATGAGTAAGTTACTTGTGTCCAGTACATCCAAAAAAGAGCCAGGATAAAATAAACATAAGGGGTTGGATATCTTGGAAAAAATCTGTCATGGGTTTGGGTTAATCATCTCCAGAAGAAATTCAACTTGATGCCTGAAATGTAAGACTTCTTGGAGAAAGCAGAAAGGCCTGAGGCAGTGTTGATCTGAAGGAGTGCTCTCCATGGGTCAGAGCTGCTCTGCTGGCAGAGTGCAAACCCAGTTCACAACCGAGGCCTCTGAAAAGTTGTAAAAGACTGCAGGGGCCTTCCAGTGCACGCACTCCAGCTTTGGTTACATAGTTTTAATAGCCCAGTTTCTTATTATAAAATAAAACTTAAAAATAAAATCTGTGCCTAATTTTCCAGCGTTCTGTCAGTGATAGGATTGCTTCCTTTAACATTTGTGGAAGAAAACATCGACATCTTTAGTTTTAGTGATCATGTATAAAAGTTATGTAAATATGGAATACCTTTATTTCATGCAGTTTTCACAATGTCCTATTCTTAGGCTTCTGAACATTAGAAAGTGAGTTTTTCAAGCAATACTTTGGGTCCATTTTAAAAATATATATTTTTTCCAGCCACAAGCTTCACTTTGCCTAAAATCCCTAATGCTAAAGGCCTTGGAAACTGTGCAAAATGATAATTTTGATTTCCAGTAATGATCATTGACTCTAGGGAAACTGATCTAGTGCTAAATGACTCAAATCCAATATTTACTCATTTTGCACCAACCTCCTCCTATTTTGTCTATTTCCAATATCAGAGATAGATTGTATTCATTTGAAATAATATCAGGTGAATATAAAAACAGAAAATCTATCTTAGGCTTGGGTTAATCATTAATACATAGGAATAATTATATGATTTTATCCTGTATGATATTAAATGTGCTACAAGCTTTAGAATAAAAATAACGTAGAGGAATGAATTTTATGTTCCCTTTGCTTTTACCCCCAGTTTTATAACACCCTACTGCCAAGGGAGTTATATTAGCCCTGGACTCAGATTAATTGTTAAGTAAAATATCTGTGTGTATCCTAAAAACTATTCCTTTTTTGTAGATGTATAAGGCTGTTCGTGTACACTCTTACGCTCTTATAATCTTTCTGTTTATACTCTGCAGCTTTTTTCCTTAAAATTGCTGTAATCATATAGGCATAAGCTGACTAATTCCAGTAAAGAAACTTCAACCTTTAAACAACATAGGAGTCAATCATTTCAATGAATAGGGTCCTAAGTGCTGAAGCATTTCAAATCCTTTTTCATTTGACCACTCAGTGACCTGATAACTATTTCCTGTCCCTAAATAAGGTTGTGACCCAGGTCTTAGAGTGAGAAACTCAGATAATTTTAGAAACAAGTCAAATGCCATAGAATTAAAAGAGTAGAAGACAGTTTGACTAAAATTCTTCCTTTTAAAGTAGAATTATGTATCTTAAATATGAAAGAATCAAAATGAAATGTATTACCTTCTCTT
The DNA here is from genome assembly GCF_002007445.2 of Ailuropoda melanoleuca. Taxonomy (NCBI): domain Eukaryota; kingdom Metazoa; phylum Chordata; class Mammalia; order Carnivora; family Ursidae; genus Ailuropoda; species Ailuropoda melanoleuca. The sequence goes on from NC_048232.1 coordinate 57,218,209, forward strand.
TGTTCATCATGTTTAAAATTATGAAAACCATTGATTTTATTGCCCATTAGGTTGGAAAATCATGTACTGTCTCTAAAAGATTATAGTATAGTTTCATTTTCTATTCCTTTAAGGTATTCATATTATAAAATAAGTAATTAAGTAAATAAAATGCAAGTAATATTATTTCATTACCTGATCAGGATAGTTTGAGAAGGGTGATGTTAAAAATAAACTCCAATTAGATGTGTATGTGCGTGTGTGTGTGTGTGTGTGTGTGTATGAATGTAATCTTCTGCTTTTATTAGGTTTTAAAGCTACAGAAAGGAGAAAATCATAAAAGAATAACAACAACAAAAACTAAGTACATTTCAGAAAGTATGGCAGGAATGTTTCTACTCACCTATCTGAGCTGCTAAAATGCCTTTGGCAATTGGATTAGGAGAAGGAAGACTCTTACAACTGCATTTTGCTGCTCTGAAAATGTAATTGACTATAGTTTGTTTTGATAATTTTTTTTTGCTTTTCCATAAGTTGGATGTGAAATATAATGTTATGAAACGTTAATTATTTTAATGAGGTCAAGAAGTGTTTCCTTAAAATAACAGTTTTAATGTTTAACATACATTTGATACTTTCTCCCCTTGTACAGTTAATAAACTTATGAATTAAAAATATATTAGAACTAAACTTAAAAATATGATTTTTAAAAAGTAAATATTGAGAAAAACCTCTGAACTGACACTTAGTCTGAGCTATTTAAGCTGAGATTTATGCTTCTGACAGGGATCATACAATTTATCAGATAATATGAATTTTCAGTTTTGATCTCGCACATTCTAAAGAATCGTTATAAATTAAGCAACTAAATGCTATAGGGTTGATTAAACAGTGAAAAAAGTATTATCTCAGATCTTGTTTTAGAATGTGATGTGTAATATTATCCTTAAGGAGTACACTTTTCTATTATTAGTATACTAATTATACAGTCATGAAAAAACTGAGTTTCACTTATTCAGTAGAATGTTGAACTATTGCCAGTTTTAATCTTTCAGTTTTATAATTTGGTTTATTGTATGTTTTATTTGGGACCATGTCATGGAATTGTGTGTATGTGTGTGCATGTTGTGTGTGTGTATTTATAATTTGAATATTAAACATAAGAATTTTCAAGAGTGAAATATAAATTAACATAAAATAAAACCAATCATCAAGTCCTTGATTTTCTTATTTCTTGGAATTTATATGAACAGAAGAGAGCCCTAGAATGTATGATTTTTCAAGCATGATTTGTGGAAAATATGGAAAGAAGTAAAACAGTAAAATATTCTCTCAAGGATTTTTATTTAAATTAAGCAATAACTAAAATGATTGCATGACTAAAGATGTTTTAAACATTATTAAATTAGAAACATTGACTAAAATTAAAAATAAATTTGCAAATGTGATTTGATTTTTCTTAAGATGTGGTAGTAATAATTCATAACTTCCAAATTCCTGAAAAATATGAACTAATATTGGACACCATGTATCTCATATAAACCTGAATACAATATTATGCAATATATATTTTATTTTCCATATTTGATTTAAATGCATATTTTAGCTACTTATTTACAAATATACCTTTTGTTATATATTAATTACTATTTGTAAATTTTGCATCTTTTATCCAAAATTACTATTTTGAATTTACTTGCTTTTGTGTAAGGTACATGCAATGACAGATAAATGGTAATTAGCTGAAAAAATTTGAGATTATTTAATTTGAATGTGAAACTATTTTCCTTGTTATTTAAATGTAATGGACTTTATATATTAACAATATGAAATTTAAATTTATTATCATTATAGTCAAAATTTGAAAATTGCATTTGAGAGCAAATAATAAAATGAATTAAATGACAAATGCATGCATTTAAATGAAGGTTTGTTGTTGTTAAGGTCAGAAAACAAAAAATTACTAAGCATTTACTTTATCTAAAGAAAATTACAGTTGTAAATTTAAAAACTGTAAGGGATTAAGCCTAGAAAGTAAGCTCTGAGTACCAGGAAAAAGAACTCAGATTTAACCTACAGATGACCTGGACTTGTTTGTTCAGATGACAATTCTAAAAGTGTGCAGGGAATATTCCTGTTTAATACAATTATTTGCCGCAAGCCTTGACCTCAGTGACTGTCAAGGAGCAGATCTGAATTGGCCCATTCTCTGATATGGTGACATTGCTTCTGTTGCCTCGATTGTGACCTCTGATTGCATGGTACTCTTGAGAGTTCTATGTAACAAGCGTAACTCCTGGTTCTTAGCCAGGAAGGTTGATCTGCCTGCTTGTCAGTCCCTTATTCTGAGTTACATATGCTGTCTATCCATCCATGCTGTATAACTATTATTTTGTGTATATATACCTGAGTACTTTAATAAGAGTGTTTGTGAAATATGCAAAATGAAAAACATTTTTTCAAATAAGAAGTCCGCGTGATGTGTTAGTTTTTAGAACAAGTGCTCATTTATTTTCAAGCAGGTTTATTGTTTTAGTTTTACGTCTATACCTTTGCCCAGCTCAGAGAAGTACAGACTGCTTCTCATCCCCCATCTCCCTACTCTCACCATATCTGGGGTAGAGAAAACTGATGTAGAGAAGTAATATGGTATAGTGTAGTGAGAATAAGGATTAGAAAAGACAGACCACCGACTTTAAGTTATAGTTTCACTGTTGTCACCATGGGCAAACTACTTAATTCTTTGAACCTCCTTTTTTTCACTTGAAAATGGGGGGCATCACTCAAGAGTTTTATAAGGACTAAATGAAAATTAATGTACTGTGAAGGGCATGTCACAATTCTCAGCACATATTGTAATCATTATTATTATGGTGATATTCTTTTTTTATATGTCTCCCAAGTGAGAGAAAAACATGGCTATCCCTACACATAATGGATACAGGCTAGTTTCAGAATTCTTGTATTCACAGCAAGGGATGAAGCCCGTTCCATGCACAGCAGCCCAAATAGAATAATCTGCATAGTTTTCTTCACAGTTTAAATGAAAGCTAGGATCAGAATCACTCAGAATCATTTGTTTGTCAGTCATGTGTTTAGACGTGGTTTGGTTATTTGAAGTCAAATTATAAATGGGCAGTAGAGTTGGAAATTTAATTTAAACATTTTCATGCTGAGATTAGTGCTTTGTCCACCAGATCAATGGTTTTCAAACTTTATATTTTAGCAGAAAACCTCTTTCTTCAAATGAAATATTACTCCAAATTCAATATAGTGTGTAAAACAGCTAAGAGTACATCTGCTCTGGTTTAGGAAGTGGGTCTGATCTCTTGGCTACTTCCCATAGCAGCCACTGAGATGCATTTGAAAAGCCTAAAAGGCTTTTCAAAGCACAATATAAAGAAGTGTACCCGATTAGCTTATACCAAAGAATAATCCCCTTCCCATTGAACCTAGGACTGACTGACTTGTTAGTGCTTATCACATGTGGAAGCATATATTTAATAACTATAATTAAAATGTCTTCATACTGTATGCTGAAGTTCAAGACTATTGGTTCACTGCTAGATCCTCAGCTCTTAGAATAATGCCTGGCAATAGTAGGCAATAAAACATTAAGCAATTCACATAAAATGTACAAGTTTATATTACAGTAAGTAATCAGAAAACCATGTAGCATAATTCTGTTCTGGGTAGGATAATTTAATGACCCAATATTGACTGTTATGGAAAATTACATTTCATATTATAGAATATAGTATTCTAATAAAAATATTAATAATTTATTCAGTATTTCATTGATTCCAACATATCCATTTTTTTGCATTTTAAAGTCTCTGAACTTAGAATGCATCTCATAATAAATAGAAGTTTAAAAGTTGCTGTCAGCCAGGCGTCGGCTGACACATGATGTGAATACCATTAATTGTAATTTTCCAGCAAGACCAAGATCAAAGCATCATACATATGATGAAATAATATAGTGTTCTAAAATTTGGCGAGCATTTTAGTAGCTGACATAGAATAAGACTGACATATGCAGATGTGACTGAAACAGTTGTTAAAATACTGAAATACGTTCTTATCTGATTGGTAAATAGCTACTTCCTTGAGCCTCTTCTCACTACTGCCACACCACCCACTACCGCTTTAGCTTCTTCCCTGGAAATCCTCTCCCAAACCTATGATATTTAGTAAGTATAGGGTTAATGGCCTGCATGGTAGGGACTCTCCAGTACTCTGCTCCAGCTCAAAGCCAGTGTCCTTTCTGATTATCAGCACCCATGGCATAAAGCTTAAAAGTTGTTACTGTCATACCAATTTGCATCATTAAAAAAAAAACAAGATTCAACCCCGAGAGGGCAAGAAATTGTTGTGATCCCCAAGTTTTATATATGGAGAACTAAGGCTCAGCACAGCAAACCTTATTTGGAGCTGATGCCTTAAGTAATAGAAACAGAACAAGGTGGATAATCTCCAATCCAAGCAAGCACAGGCACAAAATTTGTGAGCTGGAAAGATCAAGTTAAAATAGGCAAAATCTCAGTAAAGGATAAACAGACAACTAATTCAAAGGCATCCCCTCAGCCACGGAATGCCAGTGTATGCTTCCTGTTAGTGAAGTAGCTCGTGCCTAAAAATAGTTAGCATGGGTCCTACAGATGAAGCTACGAAAAAGCAAATGGCTAGATTCAGTAGTAGTGAGGGGACACGCTGAATATCAGCACTCTCCTGATGGTTCTGACATTTGCTCTATGAAAGGAATGACCCCACCAAAAAAGTGCATTTATACGCTGTACCTCAGCTCCTTTCACTGTTGCCAGATATGTTGTCTGTATTCTGGCCATAATATGAACACTGAGAAAAATACAGAAGAGAATAGAGACAACTGAAGTAAAGGTGGGGGAGAAAATAGAAGATGAGTAAAGATGAAGTAGGAAGTAATTAAAGAATGAAGAAAAATACTGCAAAGCAAAACAACACAATTATGTGGCTTATGATTTCAAGTGTAAAAGTGTGTCTTTCCAATACTATGTAGCCTCAGAAAGACAGCATAAAATGTGGAAACAAAAAAAAAAATCTGTATTTTTACATGTATACACCAGTATGGTATCCTACAGGATAGTTTCACTGCTATAAGATTCTCTGTGCTCCACCTGTTTATCCCTCCGCCTTAACTTCAGGCAACTACTGATCTTTTTACTTTATAGTTTTGGCTTTTCCAGAATGTCACATAGTTGGAAACAAACAGAATGCATGCCATTCACCTACTAAAGAGCATCTTGGTTGCTTCCAAGTTTGGGCAATTATCAGTAAAGCTGCTGTAAACATCCATGTGCAGGTTTTTGTAGAGACATGAGCTTTCAACTTTTGGAGTAAATGCCAAGGAGAGTTGATTGCTGGATCATGTGGTAGGAGTGTCTTTAGTTTTGTAAGAAAAACACAGTTTTGCCAAACTGTCTTCCAAAGTGTCTGCCATTTTACATTCGTGTCAAGCAATGAATAAGAGTTCTGTTGCCCCACATTCTCACCACCATTTGGTGTTGTCAGGGTTCTGGATTTTGGCAATTCTAATAGGAATTTAGTGGTATCTCAATGTTTTAAATTCATACCCATTTTTAAAATCAGGTTGTTTTCTTACTGAGTTTTAGGAGTTCTTTTTATATTTCAGGGGAAAGTTCTTTATCAGATGTGTCTTTTGCAAATATCTTCTAGTCTGCGGCTTGTCTTCTCATGCTTTTGACTGTGTCTTTCACAAAGCAGGAGTTTTTAATTATTTATTTTCTGCATTATTTTGTATCTGAACAGTCATCACCCAAACCAAACCCAAGATCACCTAGACTTTTTACTCTGTTATCTCCTAGAATTTTTTAATTTTGGGTTTTGCATTTAGATCTATGATTCATTTTGAGTTAATTTTTGTGAAGGTGTATGATCTGTGTTAAGATTTTCTGTCTCTGTCTCTCTTCCCATCTCCCCTTCATGTGGATGTCCAGTTGTTCTAGCACAAATAGTTGAAAAGACTTATTTTTTTTTCTCCATTGTATTGCCTTTGCTCCTTTATCAAAGACGAGTTAAATGTATTGTGTGGGGTCTGTTTTGGGGCTGTCTGTTCTGTTCCATTGATCTATTTGTCTGTCCTTTTACCAATATCACATTGTCTTGATTACTACATGGTGGCTTTATAGTAAGTCTTGAAGTTAGGTAGCATCAGTTCTTCAACAAGTATTTTGAAATAAAGTTTAAGCTTTAGCAGAAATGGCAAGAAAACGTGAATATAAGGATGAATAAGTCTAGATATCTAATGTACAGCACAATAACTATAGTTAATAATGCGCTATCGAATACTGAAAATTTGCTAAGAGAGTAGATTTCAGATGCTTTCATCACACACACACGAAATGATAACTATGTGAGGGTATGATATGTTAATTGTAGTAATCATTTCACTTCATGTATGTATATCAAATCATCAGGTTGTACACCTTAATTATATTTATAAATAATTTTTATTAAAGATAAAATAAAAATGTTAAAAGTTATAAAAATTATAAAGAGAAAGAAAACACAAACATATTGTTGTAGCAAGTAATTGCTTAAGAGTTATCTCTCCAGGGTAATGGAGAATATACCCTCTAGAAACTGGCAGAAGCAGTCAGGAATCTTTCTGTGTTGGATAGTTTAAACTCTTACCTCTAAAAATTTTCATTAATATAGATCCAAAGAACATAAACTAAAACAATAACAGGGGCGCCTGGGTGGCACTGGGGCGCCTGGGTGGCACAATGGTTAAGCGTCTGCCTTCGGCTCAGGGCGTGATCCCAGCGTTGTGGGATTGAGCCCCACATCAGGCTCCTCCGCTATGAGCCTGCTTCTTCCTCTCCCACTCCCCCTGCTTGTGTTCCCTCTCTCGCTGGCTGTCTCTATCTCTGTCAAATAAATAAATAAAATCTTTAAAAAAAATAAATAAAAAATAATAACAAAATCACTAAACACCTTGGAAAACAAGTTACTAGAATGAAAATCAACAGGAAAAGCAAACTCAGAATTAGTCTGTTGGACAATGCAGGTAGTAAATTTATCAGATATAGAATATCAATAAAAATAGTCATCTTTAATTTGATGAAATACATAAAATATTTAGTATTTCTGTACCTAAAAATGGATTTCAAAGTATAATGAATCAACAAAAGATTGGTAAAATTAGGAAGCTTTGAAAAAACTGGATAGGAATTCTAGATGAAATATGACTGAAAAAAATCATAAAAATTAACTATAATTGATGTAAATGTAATAGGTGGATTAAACATAAAATTAACTGAAGAAAAAAATATTGAACCTGGTATACTGTTGTTATGCATCATCTATACAATTAGCTATTAAATTCCAAAGACAAGGGATGCTTGGGTGGCTCAGTTGGTTAAGCAGCAGCCATCAGCCCGGGTCCTGATCCCAGGGTCCTGGGATTGAGCCTTGTGTCAGGCTCCCTGCTCAGCAGGGAGTCTGCGTCTCCCTCTGCCCCTCCCCTCTGCTCATGTGTGCACTCCCTGCTCTCTCTGTCTCTCAAATAAATAAATAAAATCCTTTAAATATTTTCCAAAGACAGCACACTCTATTTTGTTTTTGTTTGTTTTTAGAGATGGAGAGAGAGAAAGTTGGGGGAGGAGCAAGGAGAGAGGGAGAGAGAGAATCTTAAGCAGACTCCATGCCCAATGCAGAGCCCGACTAGAGGCTCCATCTCAGGATCCTGAGATCATGACCTGAGCTGAAATCAAGAGTCAGATGCTTAACTGACTGCAACACCCAGGCACCTCTATGTTGGATTGTTACCTAATGTTAAAACTGAGATTTACTCAAGACTCACATGACCTAAAGTACCTGCATTTTTCTGTAGAGACTTAAGGAATTCTTTCTGTCTTCTGGCTCTACAACTCAAAAGAATATATTAATGAGTGTTCTTGACCTCTGTGAACATGGAACACACACAGCTGTGGTCTCAAACAACTTGAAACTCACCAATTGCCTTAGTATTCACAATACAAGGACAAGGGCACAAGTATAAGACTTAGAAGAAGGTTCCTGATTTTTCACTAACTAGCTGTTGCATCCTGGGTAAATCACTTAACTTTTCTGAATCTTAGTTTTCTTATTTGAAAGGAAGTGATTGTTTTCTCTTTATTATGAAAGAAATACATTTTCATTTGTGAGTTTATCTTTGAGTATAGTTAGGTAAATACCTAAAGACTAATTTCCTATGCTTAGGTTAGTAATTGGACAATATGATAAGGAGTTCTAGTAAATATCTATACCAAGGAATTAATGTGTAAGTTTTAGTTTTCATTTTTGAGATAGCTGCTTCAGGAGAAAGGAGGATAGAATGCTATTTGTTGAACAACCAGAATACTCTCTAGGGAATTTATGTATCTCATTGTATGTTCACAACATCCTTGTAAGAAAGACTCAATTATCCCCATTTTTTTTTTTTTTGAGAATGAAGCTAAGGTTTTGAGCTCATGTAGGAATAGTTTGAATTTGAACCTACATTTGGCTGACTCCAAAACCCACATTGTTTCCACTTTATCAGGAAGCCATATTTTCCCACGAAATACTTCTTAATGTCATATTTCTGAATATGGAAATGAATGACATTTTAAAATGTTCTTAATATACCAGCTGTAATAAATAACACAGAATTTCTTTTTCTCTTGTGGATAACTTCTGGAAAATAAGGAATAATTTTGAAATAAAGTTTTCCATATTTGGTCTCAGAGGGATTTGTAAATTTCTACTAAACCTATTCAGATATTAAATTTTGGAAAAGCACAATGAGCATGCTAGCCATAAAAATTATGTAGGAATTGGTCAGAAACCACAGTATTCCATTAGGCTGTACTTTTATTATGGGAAATGCTTTCTGAATAATAGCTTTTTCACTCATTTGGAGAATAAGTAAACTTGTGATTACTTAAAGCATACTTCTTATCTATGCTTACTGAAAAACTCAAATAATTTATAGCTACTTATGTTTCTGTTCTCCAAAAAAAGTTATTAAACAGCATATATTTACCTGAAGATAGTAGAACTTGTTGATTTTTTTTCTTTTCCTTTTTTGTTTTCTCCTTTTAAGCTTAAATGTAAATGGTTTGGCTTAGTTATTGTTTGTTTTTCAAATTAGGAAAACAATTTTATAAAGAAAAGTTTTACAAATTGAACACTCAAAATCATAGATATTAAAAGACATAATATATTTGGTTGGATTAACTATTTCTATGGGCTTACTTTAGTTTGAATTCTAATAGAAGGAAAAGAGAAGTTTTACTGGCTCCACATTCAAAATTGACCAGTGGTAGCATCATTAGACAATTCTCCGGATTTTCTAAATGTTCTGGAAGTGTGGCACTAAGTACACTTTTGTTCCAGACTATCTTTTCAAAAATGTTTATAGACCAAACAGCCTTACAAGGTAAAGATGTTATCGCCCCTGAAGCAAAAGGCTGATTTGCTTGCTGTCCAATATAACAGAGGTAATGTTTTCTATCAGTACAAAAAGCAGCTAATTTGTAACCCATTATAAGATACTTGAGTTCTCTCAACTTAGGATGTCTCAGCTGTGACACCAACCTACTGTGAGCTTAGTAGCCACCTAGACTTCCTTCATTTCACACTTGTGGAAATTAAGGGGCAAAGGGAACCACCAAGAATATGCTGATACTCATGTTGCTTGCTATGCTCTGAATAATAAAGCCCTTTGTCCTTGACTCAGGAGTCTTGTATCTGCTGCCAACATTCATAAAACAGTGTCAGGCTAGCCTTCTACCTGAAAGTATGATCAAATCTCAAAACCCTCAGAGTTCTTGACATAGAAAAACTTTAATTTCTCAATTTAAGAAAGAAATGAATTGTGAACTTTATCCCATCTTCTTGATTGATTTGTGTTGCGGAACGCTGTCAGTAACCATGAGTGTGTACTTACTGCATTCCAACTATAGAGTAGTTTTAAAAAAACATTAACTTAAAATATTTTAGGACTGTAACAGTGTGTCAAGTTTGCCTGGTTGTGGCTATGATTTTAAGAGACGTGTTATGTGAATTAGCACAAACAAACCTTATCCCAGGAAACATGTAATTTTCTCTTACAGAGAGAGAAAAAAGTCTTGAAATCATGCAGACCTTGGCTCAAAAATCAAAATTGTCATTTCTAAGGATTGTATCCACCAGAAACAAGAAAATGATAGCAGTTTCTTATTTACAGTACATAAATGATTTCATAAGTTTGCAAGATGTGTTATTTCCACTTTACAATTGATGAAACTAAGATTTGAAGTAATTTGTACTTTGTAATTCAATTCTCTCACCACCACACCAAGCTATATTAAATGTGCATCATTCAAAAAAGATAAGCAGTGTTTTAATAATCTATTTTCCCAACTTAGTGAAATACATTGAAAGCCAACTATAGTTAGTATTTCTTGGCTATAGACTGAGAATCCTTCAGTTGTATATGATGCCTTGACTTTAGGAAAGGTGCTTACAGCAAGTACATAGAAAACAAAAGGTAAAAATTGTTAAAACTTAAAGTGCAGAAACGTTTTTGGGCAAAGAAGCATTATATGAGTTTTATGATATTGGAATAGAGGAATAAATTTGGGTGGAGAAAGTAAAAGAATTAGAGGGCTAACAAATGGTATAGAGCTTCCATGTGGGGAAATAAAGAGGGATAGATATATTGTTTTCTGAAGCAAACATAAATTCAGAATATAATTTAAGAACAATGTTTCATGTGAGTTTATTATAACATGATCCCAATATGTTAGTACCTCTACGTAGCTGACAGAATTGAAATCATATCATCTCTGGAAAAATATTTTTTTATTTATAATAAAATAACACACTATGAGTCAAACCTATTAGAAAAATAGACATCACAAAAAACATTCAAATAACATATTAATTTTTATTAGACACTGATTATGAGATAAATATGCTTTAAGCGATAGAAGCTATCTTGGAAATATCTGCAAGGGAGAGCAGATTTAAGAAAACAATATAAATTTTAGAAATGAAAAAAAATAATTGAAATTAAGATCTTTCATATGGGTTTACCTGCAGATCAGACAAAGCTGAAGAAATAATGAACTTGGAAACATGTGAGAAAACATTATCTAGAATCTAGTGCAGAGAAGACAATAGATGAAAAAATTAGAAAATAAAAGTATAAAGAGAAAGTTAGAGAAGGTTTAATTATGTCTAAATAGAATTACGGAGGATATGCAAGATAGAATGAGGCAATGGCCATATCCAGTAAGATAATGATAGAGAAATTTTCTGAACTGGGTAACAAACATCAACAATAGATTTAAGAAATTGAAGCAGTATCTTTTTTTTAAAATCCAGAGCTATTCATCACAGTAAAACTTTATACAACAGAAAACAAAAAATCTTACTGAGAAAAAGGGGACACGCATTATCAATGAAGTTGCAGTTAGACTGACAGCTGATGTCTTAAAACCAACAAGAGAAGGCAGAAGAGAGTAGGATATTTTCAATGATCTGAAAGTTATATGAATGAAAGTTACTGTCAAACTGAAATTTACCAGAAAAAGAACAAAATAGATGTTTTCTTTTTTTTTTGAAGCATAAGTTTGAATATTTATTTTTTTTTGTTTTTTGTTTTTGAATCATGACTATCTTTTTACTTATTTTTCTTTTTTTTTTTTTTCATTATAAGTATATTCTTCAATCCCCATCTCCTACTTTCCCTTATCCCCCCACCAACCTCCCCTCTGGTAACCATCAGTTTGTTCTCTATAGTTAAGAGTCTGTTTCTTGGTTTCTCTCTCTCTCTTTTTTCCCTTTGCTCATTTGTTTTGTTTCTTAAATTACATATATGAGTGAGATCAGATGGTATTTGTCTTTCTCTGACTGGCTTAATTCATTTAATATTATCCTCTCTAGCTCTGTCCATGTTGTTGCAAATGGCAAGATTTCATTCTTTTTTATAGCTGAATAATATTCCATTGTATGTATATACAACATTTTCTTTATCCATTCATCTATTGATGGACACTTGGGATGCTTCCATAGTTTGGCTATTGTAAATAATGCTGCAATAAACAGGGATTCATGTGTTCCTTTGATTTAGTGTTTTTTTATTTGGGGGGTAAATACCCATATAGCGGTTCTATTTTTAATTTTTTTAAGTACTTCCATACTGTTTTCCATAATGGCTGCACCAATTTGCATTCCCACCAATAGTGCAAGAGGGTTCCTTTTTCTCCACCTCCTTGCCAACACTTCTTGTCTCTTGTTTTGATTTTGGTCATTCTGACAAGTGTGAAGTGATATCACATTGTAGTTTTGATTTGTATTTCCCTGATGATAAATAATGTTGAGCATCTTTTCATGTTTCTGTTGGCCATCTGTATATCTTCTTCAGAGAAATATCAGTTCATGTCTTCTGCCCATTTTTAATTGGATTATTTGGTTTGGGGGTGTTGAGTTGTATCAGTTCTTTATATATTTTGGATACTATCACTTTATCAGATATGTCACTTGCAAATATCATCTACCATTTATTAGGTTGCCTTTTGATTTTGTTTCCTTCACTGTGTAGAAACTTTTTATTTTGATGTAATCCCAATAGTTTATTTTTGCTTTTATTTCCCTTGCCTTAGGAGACCTAACTAAAAAATGGTGCTATGGCCAATGTCAGAGAGATTACTGCCTGTGCTCTCTTCAAGGAATTTTATTGTTTCAGGTTTCTCATTTAATCCTTTAATCCATTTTGAGTTTATTTTTGTGTATAGCAAAAGTGGTCAGGTTTCATTCCTTTGTATGTGGCTGTTCAGTATTCCCACACCATTTGTTGAAGAGACTGTCTTTTTCCCAATGTATATTCATTCCTCTTTTGTCAAAGATTAATTGGCCATATAACTGTGGCTTTATTTCTGGGCACTCTATTCTCTTCTATTGATTTAAGTGTCTATTTTTGTGCTAGTACTATACAGTTTTAGTTACTACTGCTTTATAATATAACTTTAAGTCTGAATTGTGATGCCTCCAGTTCAGTTTTTCATTTTCAAGATTGCTTTGGCTATTTGAGGTCTTTTGTGGTTTCATACAAATTTTAGGATTGTTTTTTCTCGGCCTATGAAACATGCTATTGGTATTTTGAAAGGGATTGCAATAATTATGTAGATCTTTGGGTAGTGTAGACATTGTAACAATATCTGTTATTTCAATCCATAAGCATGGAATGTCTTTCCATTTCTTTGAGTCATCTTGAATTTCTTTCATCAATATCTTATAATTTTCAGGGGTGCCTTGGTGGCTCAGTCGTTAAGCATCTGCCTTCAGCCTCAGGGCGTGATCCCGGCATTCTGGGATCGAGCCCCACATCAGGCTCCTCCACTGGAGCCTGCTTCTTCCTCTCCCACTCCCCCTGCTTGTGTTCCCTCTCTCGCTGGCTGTCTCTCTCTCTGTCAAATAAATAAATACAATCTTTAAAAAAATATATCTTATAATTTTCAGAGTACAAATCTTTCATCTTTTTAGTTAAGTTTATTCCTAGGTATTTTATTGGTTTTGGTGCAATTGTAAATGGGATAGTTTTCTTAATTTCGCTTTCTGCTACTTCATTATTTATGTATAGGAATGCAACATATTTCTGTACATTGACTTTGTATCCTGCAATTTTACTAATTTCATATATCAATTCTAATAGTTATTAGTGGAGTCATTAGGGTTTTTTATATATAATATCATGTCATCTGTATATAGTGAGAGTTTTCCTTCTTCCTTACCAATTTGGATGCCATTTATTTCTTTATGTTGTCTAATTGCTGTGGCTAGGATTTCCAGTACTATGTTGAATGAAAGTGGTGAGAGAGGACATCCTTGTCTTGTTCCCACCTTAGAGGAAAAGCTCTCAGTTTTTCACCATAGAGTATGGTCTTGGCTGTGAGTTTTTCATATAAGGCTTTTATTATGTTGAGATATGTTCCCTCTAGACCTACTTTGCAAAGCATTTTTATCATGAATGGATGTTATACCTTGTTGAGTGTTTTTTTCTCCATCTATTGAAATGATCATATGGGGTTTTATATATATATATATACCCTGATGTTTATTGTAGCATTATTTACAATAGCAGATATAGAAACACTCCAAGTGTCCACTGATAGATGAATGTATAAAGAAGGTGTGGTATATACATATACAATGTAGTGTTACTCAGTCATAAAAAACAATGAAATCTTGCCATTCGTGACAACATGGATGGACTGAGAAGGCATTATGCCAAGTGAAATAAGTCAGACAGAGAAAGACAAATACTATATGATTTCACTTATATATGAATCTAAAAAACAAAACAAATGAACAAACAACTAAACAAAATAAAACAGACACAGACTCATAAATACAGAGAACAAATTAATGGTTGCCAGAGGGGAATACATAAAATAGGTGAAAGGGATTAAGAGGTAGAAATTTCCAGTTATACAACAAAAAGTCATGAGGATGTAAAGTACAGCACAGAGAATATAGTCAATAAGATTGGAAGAACTTTGTATGGTGACAGATGGTAACTACACTTATTATGGTGAGCATTTTATAATGCATATAATTGTCAAATTACTATGTTAAACATCAGAAACTAATATTATATGTCAACTATATTTCAATTAAAAATAATTAAATACGTAATGGGAGAAATTTACTGGTCAAAAAAACCAGACAAAAACACCTTGGCAGACCCCCAGGTTTGAATGCCTGACCCAGCATTACTACCCATGGGTGAGTCACTAAACTTTTGCTGTGCCTCCCTTTCTCTCTTCCCTGGTTATAACTGTACCTACTTCACTGAGTGGTTGTGAGGATTAACTGAGATAATGCATCGAACATATTTAGAAGAAAGCCTGACACATGGTCGGGGCTCTAGGATGTTATTGGGTGGATTACAGATTTGATCTCTTTAAACAAATACTCAACCTATCTAAGTGGAGCCTCATTACATCAACAGTAATCTTAGGGATGAAAATTTTATACTCTTCTACTACAGGTCTCTGTAACTGTATTTAAATATTAATTTTTGGGGAGCAGAAATTCAGGTGCTAGTAATCACAGATAACTGGACATCAGAGATATATACATTTTCTCCCTAATAATACAAATCTAGGAATTTTGGGACTGAAATTATGGTACCCTCTTTGAAGTAGCATAATTAAAAATGGGGGGAGGTTTAATAGAGCTGCAATTGAACTTTAGGAAGCAAGAGAGTTAGAGTCTTGTATACCCTCAGGATTTCTTTCTCACTTGTTTCTGGCTTTACTCTTCCCTCTCACTGACTGGCTCTCTGCTTCCCAGGCCACAGGGTCAAAAACACTATTCCCAGCAATTCCAAATTTAGATGTTAATACTGCAGCCATCAGAGCAAGAGAATGAATCAATTCTGATTCCAGTTCCAGCTGTACCCATTCCCCCAGACCAACAGATTGAGTTACCTTATATGACCTTTTTTGGCGAGTATGCTTCCCACCCCTGGTCCCATCAATTGTGACTCTTTAGTAAACATGCCCACTGGGAGTCTCTTTACAAAGTGTGCATGGAGGGAAGGGGGAAGACCCAGAAAGGAGGGGCTAGGAGTTAACCCAGAGGGTGTCTACTAACTGTTGGTCTATAAATCTCTGTTGGGGCAGAGAAATTCAAAGTGCTAGAAACTATAGATAAAAAGACAGTTCAGAAGAAATGATAACTCTGAAATAATAATATAACAAAAATTTTATTAATTCAGGACTTAGGACTTAGATACTGGCCTGTAGTACTTTTGTTGTTGTTGTTGTTGTGTCTTTATTTGGTTTTGGTATCAGGGTGATACAGGCCTCACAGAATTTGAAGGTTTTCTTTTCTATTTTCTGAAATAGTTTTAGAAGAATGGCTATTAACTCTACTTTAAATGTTTGGTAGAATTTGACTATGAAGCCATCTGGTCCTGGATTTTTGTTTGTTGGGAAGTTTTTGATTACTGATACAATTTCATTGCTAGTTATTGGGCTGTTCAAATTTTCTGTTTCTTCCTGCTTTAGTTTTTGTAGATTATATGTTTCTAGGAATTTATCCATTTCGTCTAGGTTGTCCAGTTTGTTGGCATATAGGTTTTCATAACATTCTGTTACAATTGTTTGTATTTCTGCGGTCTTGGTTGCTATTTCTTATCTTTCATTGGTAATTCTGATTACTTGGGTCCTCTCTCTCTCTCTCTTTGTTCTTTCTGATAAGTCTGGCTAGAGGTTTATCAATTTTGTTCATATTTTCAAAGAACCAGCTCCTGATTTCATTGACCTATTCTATTGTTTTGTTTTGTTTTTAGTTGCTATATCATTTATTTCTGCTCTAATCTTGATTATTTCCTTCCTTTTGCTGGGTTGGGTTTTGTTTGTTCTTCTTTTTCTAGTTCTTTTAGGTGTAAGGTTAGGTTGTTTATTTGAGATTTTTCTTGCTTCTTGAGGTATTTATTCTATAAACTTTCCACTTAGAACCACTTTTGCTGCATCCCAAAGATTTTGGACCATTATGTTTTTGTTTTCATTTGTTTTCATGTAGTTTTTTCCTTTGATTTCTTGGTTGACCCATTCATTGTTTAGTAGCATGTAATTTAACCTCCAGCATGTAATTTAACCTCCATCTGTGCTCTTTCCAGATTTTTTCTTGTGGTTGATTTCTAGTTTCATATGATTGTAGTCAGAAAAGATACACAGAATGACTACAATTTTTTGAATTTCTTGAGACTTGTTTTTGGCCTGATATGTATCTGTTCTGGAGAATGTTCCTTGTGCACTTGAAAAGAATGTGAATTCTGCTGATTTAGGATGGAATGTTCTGAATATGTCTGTCAAATTCATCTGGTCCAGTGTGTCATTCAGGGCCACTGTTTCCTTGTTGATTTTCTATTTGCATGATCTGTCCATCAATGTAAGTGTGGTGTTAAAGTTCCCCTAGTATTGTTGTATTACTATCAATTGTTTTTTATGTTTGTTACTGTTTTGTGTATCTGGGTGCTCCCTTGGTGGGTGCATAAATATTTACCTTTGTTATGTCCTCTTGTTGGATTGTCCCCTTTATTATTATATAGTGTCCTTTTGTCTCGTATTACAGTCTTTGCTTTAAAGCCTATTTTGTACAACGTAAGTATTTCTACGCTGGCTTTTTTTGGCATCCATTCGCATGATAAATGTTTCTCCATCCCCTCATTTTCAATCTGCAGGTGTCTTTCAGTCTGAATGAATTTCTTGTAGGCAGTATATAGATGGGTCCATTTTTTCCCAAATCTGTCACCTTATGTCTTTTGAATGGAGTGTTTTTTCCATTGACATTCAAAGTAATTATTGATAGATATGCATTTATTGCCATTTTTTACTTTTTTGTGGTCATTTCTATAGATTTTCTGTTTCCTTTCTTCTCTTGCTCTCTTTCATGGTTTGTTGGCTTTCTTTAGTGATATACTTAGATTCCTCTTTCTTTATTCTTTGCATATATATTACTGGTTTTTTATTTGTGGTTATCATTAGGTTTGCATGTAACATCTTTCATATAGCAGTCTATATTAAGTTGATGATTGCTTAAGTTTAAACCCATTCTTTATTCCTCTCCCTCACCTATATTTTAGGTATATAGTGTCATATTTTACATCCTTTTATTTTATGAATCCCATGACTTAATTTTTAAAGAAATATTTATTTTTACTGCCTTTGTGTTATTTTTTTCTTTTTCATACTCTCACTTACAGTCCTCCTTTCTATTCAGATTCCTCTTTAACATTTTTTGTTAGTGGTCATGAATTCCTTTAGTTTTTGTATGTGTAAGAAAATCTTTATCTCTCCTTCTACTCTGAATGATAGCCTAGCTAGATAGAGTATTCTTGGCTGCAGACTTTTCACTTTCAGCACTTTGAATATATCATGGCACTCTCTTCTGGCCTGAAGTTTCTGCTGAAAAATATTCTGTTCACCTCATGGGGTTTCCCCTTGTATGTAACTGACTCCTTACTTCTTGCTGCTTTTAAAATTTGTTCTTTATCACTACTTTTTACCATTTTAATTACTATGTGTCTTATTGTGGACCTTCTTGGGTTGAATTTCTGGGGGATCTCTGTGTCTCCAGGATTTGGATACCTGTTTCCTATCCCAGATTAGGGAAATGTTCAGCTATTATTTCCTCAAATAAGTTTTCTACTCTCTTATCTCTCTCTTCTTCTGCTGGGATTCCAACAATGTGGATGTTGTTACATTCGATGGAGTCACTGAGTTCCCTAAATCTGTTCTCAATTTGCATAATTCTCTTTCCTCTCCTTTGTTCAGCTTTCTTTCTTTCCATTACTCGTCTTCCAGGTCATTAATTCATTCCTCTGTTTCATCTAGCCTGCTATTTATTTCATCAAGTGTATTTTTAATTTCATGTATCACGCTTTTCATCTCTGATTTGTTCTCTCTCTCTCTCTCTCTCTTTTTTTTTTGTGTGTGTGTGTCTCTGTGTTAAGGGTCTTATTGATGTCCTCCACTTTTCTCTCTAGTCCAGTGAGTATCTTTATGATCATTACTTTAAATTCTCTATCAGGCATACTATTTATATCTGTTTTGCTTTGGTCTCTTGCTATGATTTGGTGCTATTCTTTCATTTGGGAGATATTTCCCTGTTTTGTTTTTTTGTAGTCATTATTCTTTATTGCAGACCAAGAAATTTTGAAGTAACATGTCTAAAGTAGCACAGCTAAAGAGCCGCAGAGCAAAGATTTAGAGCTAGCTGTTTGACAGCCTGTGCTTTGAATCTCCACACTTTGTTGACTTTTAAGGGTATGTGGTATTAACAGAGTTTGCACTGGTCTTCTGAGGATGGGACCTGCATCGCTGGGACTGAGGGGAGCATGACTGGGAAGGCAGATCCACTTAAGCACAGGGGGCAGGGCTTGGTGCAAACAAGTTACTACATGTTGAGGGTTGGCACCATGCTGGTTTCCACAGGTGACTGTTCTTTATGCTGGAGGGGAGGGGAGGGAAATGGCACCTGCCAGCTCCTTTGTTCCTGGAGAGGTCTCCCCATGATCCCTGTCTTTCTGGGCCACACTTTGAGATGAGCAAATCACTCCCCCTCCCATCTGCCCTGTGTTTTTCAAATGCTGGCTCTACACTGTAACTGCATAGGCGGTTTGTCATGATATCTTTTTAAGTGTGGGGGCTCCACTTCCTAAGACTGTCTGCACTCTCCCAGAGGCAAGCCCAATGATTTTTAAAATTTCAGGCTTTAAGTCCCACTGGTTTTAAGAACTCTCAAAATTCAGCCCCTTTCACTTTCAAAGGCAAGTATTATGGAGGTTTGTCCTCCCTGTTTGTGGTCTCCCTGCTGTGAGAATCTATTTTCTATCCTTCTCTGTGCCACCAGCTCCCTCCCTAATGGGGACATCCACAGTCTATTTCATTCTCACTGTGTCTTCACTCTTCCCTCCTTCTTTGATGTGGCCTCATCCCTGCCTTTAGTTTTGGAGTTTGTTCTGCCAGTCTTTGGGTCATTTTCTGGGTTATTGCTGTTGATTATGGGTGTTATCTAGTTGTATCCATTGGAGGAGGTGAGCTTAGGGTTGTCCTACTCTGCCATCTTCCCAGCAAACCTCACCATAGACATTTTCATATTAACAAAAACTGAGTTTGCTACTAGTAGACACTTATTAAATAAAGGGGCAGTACTTTTCTCGAGAAAATCCCTGATGAAAAATCCATGTGGCGAGAAGATAGAAAACAATAAGAAATAGGAAATATGTTGGTAAAATCAACATAAATTGATAGTATTAATGGCAATAATCACATCTTGTAAAATTAAATGTCATAAGTGAAATTAAATGTCACAAGTCAAATCAGAGAAATATTTACATATAAGTCAAAATGGAGCTAACTTGAGTTAAAATATTCTATGATTCTTATATAGAATCATATATAGAATCTTATATAGAGGGGCGCCTGGGTGGCACAGCGGTTAAGCGTCTGCCTTCGGCTCAGGGCGTGATCCGGGTGTTATGGGATCGAGCCCCACATCAGGCTCCTCTGCTGGGAGCCTGCTTCTTCCTCTCCCACTCCCCGTTTGTGTTCCCTCTCTCGCTGGCTGTCTCTATCTCTGTCAAATAAATAAATAAAATCTTTAAAAAAAAAGAATCTTATATAGAATAATCTAAAGGAAGGGGAAAATTGTTTAATTTTAGATTATGTTAACCATATATATCATGATTTCCAGGATAAAAACTAAAATGAATATATACAAACAATGTTATTTCCACACTAGTAAGAAAAAAACAAAACAGAACAATAAAAAGAAAAGAAGCACTCAATCCAAAACGAAGCCAAGAAAGTAAAGAAAAAGAACATCATGTAGTCAGGAGTGCCTGGATAGCTCAGTTGGTTAGTGTCTGAATCTTGATTTTTTGGCTTAGGTCATGATCTCAGGGTCATGAGATCAAGCCCCCCATCAGGTTCCACTCTGGCCATGGAGCCTGCTTAAGATTCTTTCTCTCTCTCTCCCTCTGCCCTTCCCCCACATCTCTTCCTCTCAAAAAGAAAAAAAAAGAGAGAGACACACACACAAAGAAAAAAAGAAATAGTATATTCAGGTAAATAGCACAAAATAAGACATACACACACACACATACACACTTATATCTTATATATATACATACTTATATGTGTATATATGTGTGTGTGTGCATATACAAATTCAAATATACTGGTACTTACATTACATGTAAATAGTTAAATAATTTAGTTAGCAGATTACAATTGCTTCTAGATTTTTTAAATTCAAAAGCCAAACTTAAATTGTAAAGGTGCAATAAGTTTAAAAGCAAAATGATAGGAAAAATAGACCACAAAAACACTAACCAAAAGAAAGCTAGCATCCTTATATTAATGTAAGAAACAACAGTCTTTAGGGAGAAATGAAAGCATTAATAAACTAAGAAAAATTAAAAAAATATTTTTAACTTAATGGAAATTTTGAATTCAATGAAAATGAAAATACCACTTATAAAATGTGTGGAATGCAGCAAAAACAGTTCTTAGAGGGAAATTTATAGCAAAGAATGCATACATTAGAAAAGAAGAAAAATGTAAAATCCATCATCTAAGTTTCTGCCTTTGGAAACTTGGAAAAGTAGAGTAAATTAAATCAAAAGTAAGCAGAAGAAAAAAAAGAATTTGAGAAGAAATCAATAAAATTGTAAATAGGAATTCAGTAGAGGGTATCAATGAAACCAAACCTGGTCCTTTGAAAAGATCGATAATGTTAATAAGCCTCTGGCCAGGCTAAATAAGAAAAAAAAAAAAAAGAGGACACAAATTATTAATATCAGAAATGAAAGAGGAGACATCACTACTGATTATATGGACAGTAAAATAATAATAAAGATATACTATGAATAACTCTATGCCCATAAATATGATAACTAGATGAAATGGACCAATTCTTTGGGATACAATTTGTTAAAACTTGCATAAGAAAAAGACAAGCTGAACAGGCCTGTATCTATTAAATAAAATTGAATAAAAAAGTAATCACCTTCCCAAAGGGAAAGTATCAGGCCTAGAAGTGTTCCTGGTGAATTCTATCAAACATTTAGGAAAGAAATTATACAAATTCCCTATAATTTCTTTCAAAGGATAGAAGCAGAAGGGATAGTTTCTAATTCATTCTATGAGGCCAGAATTAACCTGATACTAAAGACAGACAAAGACTTTACAAGAAAAGAAAACTACAGACTTTCAATAACATGATACAGAAAATCCTCAACAAAATATTAGCAAATCAAATCCAACAATTTATAGAGAATTATACACATTATACATTTCTAATGACCAATTGGGATTTATCCCATGTATAAAGCTGGTTAAACATTCAAAAATCATGGGGCACCTGGGTGGCTTAGTCAGTTAAGTATCTGCCTTTGGCTCAGGTCATGATCTTGGGGTCCTACGATCAAGCCCCACATTGTGCTCCCTGCTCAGTGGAGAATCTGCTTCTCCCTCTGCCCCTCTTCTCCTGCTCATACTCTCTCAAATAAATGAAGAATCTTAAAAAAAAATCAAAAATCAGTGTGTCCATCTCATCAACAGGCTAGAAAAGAAAAATCACATGATATCTATAGAAGCAAAAAAAAATTTCACAAAACCCACCCATTCATGATAAAAATTCAATAAACCAGGAATAGAGGGGAACTTCTTCAACTTGATAAAGAATTTTTAGTTACAGTTAACATCACACTTAATGGTAAGAAATACAAAGTTTTCCCACTAAGATCAGGTACAAGACAAGGATACTGATTCTGACCACTTCTTTTCAACCTTGTACTGGAAATCCTAACTAATGCAATACACAAGAAAAGGAAATAAAAGGTATACAGAATAGGAAGAAAGAAATGAATTTTTTTTCAGATGACATGATCATCTATATAGAAAATTTTAAAGAACCAACAAGAAAACTTCTGAAACTGATAATCAATTATAGCAAAGTTTCAGGATGTAGGGTGAATATATAAGAGCCAATCACTTTTCTAAATACTAGTAACGAACAAATGAAGTTTGAAGTTAAAAATGCAAAATGATTTACATTGCCACCCCCAACTTAAATGCTTAGGTATAAATCTAACAAAATATGTATAAATTCTGTATTAGAAAAGTTATAAAATTTTGATGAAACCAAAGAACTCAATAAATTGAAAAATACGCTGTGTTCATGGATAGTAAAACTCAATATTAGCAAGATTTCAGTGCTGCTTAACTTGATCTATAGATTAAATAAATCCCAGCAAGTCATTTTGTGGATATTAACAAACTGATTCTAAAATTTATATAAAGAGGCAAAATGCCCAGGAGAGCCAACACAATATTGAAGTAAAAGAACAAATTTAGAGGACTGACAATATTTGACTTCAAGATTTGCTATAAACCCACAATAACCAAGATAGTGTGGTATTGGCAAAAAAATAAGCAAATAGGTCAATGGAACAGAATATAGATAGCCCAGAAATAGACCCACATAAATATGGTCAACTGATCTTTGACAAGGGGGGAGCAAAGATAATACAACAGAATAAAGACTGTCTTTTCAACAAATGGTGCTGGAACAAAGTGGATATCCTCTTATTTAAAAAAAAAAAAACTCTAAGACTCCTAGAATATAACATAGAAGAAAATCTAGATCTAGGTGACCTTGGCATAGCTATGACTTTTTAGATACAATACCAGTGGCACAGTGCACGAAAGACATAATTGATAAGTTGGATTATTTGTGTTCTGCTGAAGACAATGTCAAACGAATGAGAAGACAAGCCATAGACTGGGAAAAAATATTTGCAAAACATTTGTCTAATTAATGGTTACTATCAAAAATATACAAAGAACTCTTAAATCTCACAAGGAGAAAATAAATAACCCAGTTATATAAATGGGCCAATGACCTTAACAGACACTTCACCAAAGATAATATATAGATGGCAAATAAACATATGAAAAAATGTACCACATCCTATGTCCTCAAGGAAATGCAAATTACAACAACAAAATATCACTACACACCTATTAGAATGGCCAAAATCGAGAATGATACCACCAAATTCAGACAAGGATATGGAGAAATAGAACTCTCATTCATTGCTGATAGGAGTACAAAATATTCAGCCACTTTGGAAGACAGTTTGGAACTTTCTTATAAAACTAGAAATATTTTTACTAAATGATCCAGCAATCTCATTCTTTGGTATTTATTCAAATGAATTGAAAACTTATGTCCACACAGAAATCTGTACACAAATATTCATAGCAGCTTTATTCATAATTGACAAAATTTGAAAACAACCAAGACCTCCTTCAGTAGATAAATGAATAAACTGTAGCACATCAGACAATGGAATATTATTCAACAATGAAAGCAGATGAGCTACCAAGCCATGAAAAGACATGGGGGAACATTAAATGCATGTTACTAAGTGAAAGAAGCTAACCTGAAAAGGCTATTATTATATATATGATTCCAACTATGTGACATTCCAGAAAAGGCAAAACTATGGGGATAGTAAAAAAGATCAGTATTGCCAGGGTCCAGGGTTGGGGAGAAGGGGTCAAGAGGCAGAGCACAGAGGATTTTTAGAGCAGTGAAAACTACTCTGTATGATACCATAATGATGGTTACATGTCATTATACATTTGTCCAAACTCACAGAAAGTATAACATTAAGAGTGAACCCTAATGTAAACAATGGACTTTGGATGATTATGATGTCTAAGTGTATGTTCATAGATTATAATAAATATATCACTATTGTGGGGAGTGGAATTATGTCGATAATGGGAGAGACTTTGAATATGTAAGAGAAGGGAGTATGTAGAGAAATTTCTATACCTTCAAATTTTGTTTTAAACCTAAAACTGCACCAAAAAAAATGAATGTTATTATTCTTTTTTAAATAATATAAAGCAAAGATTAAAGAAGTACCAAAGAGAAGTCAAAAATTCCAAACTATATTGAGAGTTTTATTATATCTTTCTTAGTAATTTATGGAACAAGCACTCAAAAAATCAGTAAGGACATGGTTTGATAAACCAATTTAATAGCATTTGCTTGAAGAACATGTATAAAACACTCAACAACTGGAGGAAGCACATTACCCTCAAGCACACACAGGACTTATGCTGTCCTTACATCAGTTCTTAAAAATTACTTAAGGATTGAAATCATGTGCAGTACATTTTCTGAATATAATGCTAATAAACTATAAAGGAACAATACCAATAATACTAATAATGATAGTACTAGTAATGATTCTAATAAACTAGAAATGAATGATAAATTAAGATAACTAGATAATCTTTACTATCTTGGAAATTAAGAAACATCTGAAAAATTCATGAGTCAAAAAATCATAAATATTTTTAAAAATAACTGAATAATAAAAAAAACTATATATCATAGTATAAAAACAGTAGCCAATGAAAATTTTTTAAGTAAAGCAATTCATCAATAAAGCTAATTTTTTTGAAAGAAATTTGATGAATTCTTGGCAAGTCTGATTACAAAAATGAAAGAGAAAGCACAAATAACCAGTATCAGGAATGAAAATGAGGCAGGATGACAAATGATACAGACTAAAACTATAGTAAAGGAATATTGTGAACAACCCTATGCAGTACGTTTGAAAATTTGGAGAAAATGACCAGTTCCTAGAAAAACATGACACCAAAACTAGCCTTAACTCTAATCTTAAACCTAACATTATAGGCAAGCAACCAGGAAGGGAAAAAATTTCAACCTGTGACAGTGTTTTTTTTAATTTTTAATTTTGTTAGTTAATATACAGTGCAATATTGGTTTCTGGGATAGAATTCAGTGATTCATCACTTACATACAACATCCAGCGCTCATCACAAGTGCTCTCTTTAATACCTATGCACCACTCACCTCTCTTCATCCACCCTCAGTTTGTTCTCTATCATTAAAAGTCACTTATGGCTTGTTTCCCTCTCTCCCAAATGTCCATTGACTGATGAATGGATAAAGAAGATGTGATAGTATTTTTAAAATCATGTACCAAAGAATGTGTCTCACAAAAAACATGGAAGACCTTATCAGGAAAATTGTAAAACTCTATCAAGAGTGTTAAAGAAAAACTAAATAAATCTATGAATTGAAAGACTAAATTTCAAAGATTTAAATTGTTCCAAATTTAACAGTGGATACTATGCAATCTTAATTAAGTCACAAGAGGTATTTATGGGCATTGACAAGCAGAATCTATAATTTGTATAGAAAGTCAAAATCTGCAAATAGCCAAGATACACTCAACAGGG
The DNA here is from genome assembly GCF_002007445.2 of Ailuropoda melanoleuca. Lineage (NCBI taxonomy): Eukaryota > Metazoa > Chordata > Mammalia > Carnivora > Ursidae > Ailuropoda > Ailuropoda melanoleuca. The sequence continues at coordinate 57,244,065 of NC_048232.1, forward strand.
TGAATAAATTGGGAGAACTTGTAAAACACCATAATTTATTATTAATAAACTCTTATTATTGAGCTGATGCAAATAAGACTGTGAATATATTGTGGTGTGGTATGGTATTGTATGGTATGGTATGGTATGGCTGGGATGAGATGAAATAGGGTGGGATGGTAGTAATTCTAAGATACGGTAGGGAGACTATGGACTATGAGAAACAAAATGAAGACTTCAGAGGGGAGGGGGTGGGGGAATGGGATAGACTGGTGATGGGTAGAGGAGGGCACGTATTGCATGGTGCACTGGGTGTTATACGCAACTAATGAAGCATCAAACTTTACATCGGAATCTGGGGATGTACTGTATGGTGATTAACATAATATAATAAAATAAAATTAAAAAAAAAAGAACACCAATCTAAAAAAAAAAAAAAACTCTAAAAAAAAAAATAAGATACGGTAGGGTAGGGTAAAGTAAAATAGTAGAGAAAATGACAACTAATAAAGGCATATGTGCTTAATTGATATTATAAGACAGATTGTATTCTAAATCTGTGGGCAATAAGTAGACTTTTTAATAAATCTTACCTAAACAATTATCTGTACTAAAAAATTAATTATGTCCACATTAAAGACCTAAATATAAGAAGCAAAAATATTAGACGATTTGGAAGAATATAACATTGGACATGGAATTATTTCTTTAAAAATACTGGTCACCTTGATAAATATATTTACATTAAAATTAAAAATCTCTATATATCCAAAAATGTCTTAATAGTAGTGAAACAACAACCCATGGAGATGGAGAAGGTATTTGTCACACATATAACCAAAAAAGGTCTCAGATCCTAATAAATAATTCCTAAAAATCATTACAATACAAATAACCTAATAGAAAAAATAGACAAGAAGCTCTAACATATTTCAAAAAATTCACAAAAAAACAGTATTCACAAAAGAAGAAATCCAAGTAACTTGTGAACATATAAAAAGGTGCTTAATCTTATTTTGTAGCAGAGAAATGCAAATTAAATCTGCAAAGTTAAAAAAAAAAAAAGCCCAAAAACACTAATTGTTGGAAAACACATAACCAATAAGACTCATATTTTGCTGATTGAAATACAATTTGGTACAACCATTTGGAAAACAATTTTACACATGGTGGACTTGAAGATATGCATTTCATATGATCCTTCAATTACATTCCTAAATGCTTGCCCTATAGAAACTTGTACAAGGATAGACAAAGCAGTGTTTTTCTTAATAGTCCAAAACTGGAAACTGCCCATGTGTCTGACAACAATGGAATGGATAAACTCTTAATACATCCATACAGTGGAATATATTATGGTGCTGAAAAATAATGAACTGCATCTATACACAGCAACATAGGTGAATCTCACAAACAATATTGAACAAATGAACCAAGGGATACCTACAGAATTGTAGCAAGCAAAGTTTGCTTACTACATAAGTAGGAAAAATTATAAAGGAAATCAAGAAAGTCAAGGTTATAAAATTTAGCATAGTGGTTATCCCTAAAAGAGACTTTTGAGGAAGACTTCTCATATGCAAGCTGTGTTCTATTTTCTTTTTATCATCACAGGTCGCATGGAATATGTGTTTATATTTGTATTTATATAATAATTTCAAACAATTTATGCATAATTTATATATATAATCTTTACATATATTTATAATTACTTATAAATCTTGAAATTGTAAACACCTGCTATATGCAATATTTTGTATACATTTATATATCACAACAAAATAAAAATAATAAAAAGTGCTTTTTGTGCTCACTTGGCAACACATTACTAAAATTGGAATGATATGGAGAAACTTATCATGGCCCTGCACAATGACGAAATGCAGATTATGTCATAAAGTTTTCCATATTTTGCTTTCCTTTCTAATGTTGGTGAATGACAAAACTATGTCTTTGATAAGCAAAGTGACTTGACCAATTGAAGTCCCTTTCAGCTCAAACCTCACCCCCAGTTTCCTCTCAAAAAAAGAAAATCTTCCCCAAATCAATATTTATATAAGTAGTTTAAAGCCAAAAATTAATTTTGTAGGGAAGACTGGTAATGCCTATCTTGACTTTTCCTCACTAGAGTATAAATAGATCAATAATACTTTTACCTATCTTTTCAATTAAAAATGAAATCAATGAATGGAGGCCCTGATTCATTTACAAATGAACTTCTGCTACATAAAATAAAAATCTATCTTTCTAAACAAAATATAATGAAAGATAAAAATTCTGAACTAATAAAGTAAACACTTAGAAAACTCTAAAATATTTAATCTATGGAGATACTTGTTTAAGTGATTACCTATGGAAAACAGTAAGTTTGGGACCAGGATTATCAGTCTCTAATATGTTTGTCATTCAATTTGTGAAAGAGGGGCACCTGAGTGGCTCAGTCCTTTAAGCGTTCAACTCTTGATTTCAGCTCAGATCATGATCTCAGGGTTGTGAGACTGAGCCTGGAGTTGGGCTCCATGCTGGTTGTGGAACCTGCTTAAGATTCTCTCTCTCTCTCTCCCCCTCTGCCCCTCCCTACACTCTCCCTCTCTTTCAATCTCTCTCTCTCTCTTTCTCTAAAAAACAATTGTGAAAGAAAATTATTTTTACTTATATTTACTAGTTTTTTATAATGCAAGCAATATTTTAATATATATTCAATATTTTATGTGATGCTAGCTCTGTCTCTAACAGAAGCATATCTTTATTCTTATTTGATAGGTAGAGAAATCATCAGAGGCAGAAATTAATAGTCAATGAGAAATGCATTATAAGTGTTTAAACATATGTAAGATAGGTATTTCTGTTTTATAGCTATAAAAAAACAATGACTACAATGATACAAAAAATGTTTAATTGGATCCATCAAGCCTCTATCATTAGTGTATCAATATAATACCACTTACTGACTTCTTTTGAAATAAAACTAGTAAAGGAAATCAGCATATATTTGGCCCACAATTAATACATGTACATAAATAAGTAGAATTAATGATGTCTTTTTACCAGAGCAGAAGCTTTTATATGTGGCAAGAACCTGAAGTCCAACTGTATAAACAAACAAACAAACAAAAAATCGGTGGCAATAATATTTATATGGCCACTATGACCATGTTATTTTGAAAGCCAACCTACTTACATCATCAGCCTCTCCATTATTCTATTGGGTGGGCCCTAGTTTGGATGACCTACTATATTAACACTCCCTGAGGGAGTCTCGGTTGGATAGGGGAATATTTTCCAAGAGTAATTAAATTGGGAGAGTGAAACAGGAGAGAATCATGTCAATGGAACCTCCTTCATGGTTATCACTGAGCAATTGCTAAAAATTATGTGAAATAATTTGAAATCAATTAGGGCTGTGTATCCTTGTTATCTTTTGGAAATTAACTTTTCTTTATTAAAGACACACTAAAATCCTCATATATTATGAAATAAAATACATTTTTAAAAAATACCTGTTATAGATTTAGAATTCTTTGAACAAAGACTTCCTGGACTCCCCCAGAAAATTGTTCTGTCTAGTTCTGTGGTTAATCCTGGGATCCTTCCAGTGACCCCCTGGAACCTTGATCTTGGTCTTGATTTAGAGACTCTTACTGATAGTCCTACCTCCAGGATAGCTAAGTCTTGCCCATGGCAACTGAGATAGCATTAAGGCTATGCATAATAGAGTTCATTTAACTTTAAAAAATAGCAAAATGGCTAGAGTTATTAAATCCTTAATATATGTTAGCCACTATATGTGTTCTGTTACTTTATATTACTATATACATTTTAGGAGGAAAAAAACTGAGGCAGAGAGAAGGTAGATGATTTGCCTAACATTACACAGTTGGTAAGTGAAAAAACCAACTTATTACGTGCAAGATAGACGCTAGGCAGATATATGACTAAGGTGTACACTCTCCAATACAGACTGAATTAATTTATCCTAGAATTAATTTATCATATGTCACAATTCCAGAGCCTCTTCCAGTGAAAAATTAAGTGGTGTGCCAGATTCATCGGAAATGTAGAAAGCAATCTTAGACAATGGCTACCGGGTAGTTCTAAAAACAATATCCTGTTAACACTTACTGTAACTTAGAAATGGGTAAATCTGCCAATGCCATGACAGTGAAGGATCAGTATTACTGGATTTTCCTTTTACCTCAGTTTCCAATACAGCTTGGCATAGCACTGTTACTGATCCTGTCATTTAAAACTTTTACATTTTGTTTATCCTGGATTTTTGCATTAGTTTTTATTTTAAAATATTACATTAAAATATTATTTACCTTGCTACTGAGATTTTGGTCACCACCTTAAATTTTGTGCCTAAAGTAAAATATTTCATTTGCCCCACTTGACTTACCCTAGTCCCGGCCCTGGTTAACAGCTAACATGGAGACACATTATACATTAATATGACTATACATATGACTATATGACTTTAACAACCTGCAATTTTCTTGACTTATGTGGATCTCACAGAAGAAACTAAAGAACCCACTCTTTATGTAGTATTTGGTGCTCCACTACAAAGATAGTAAGGGGAGTAAATTCAACCGACCAATACGAATGGCAAAACATATCCTTTCAAGTAGAATTATATATGAGTACAGAAGACTTGTTATAATTGGTTAATAAGCACAACTACATTGACTTTGTGAAAGAATGTTTCTGTTATTCCAGAGGGATTCACTTAAATATAGCAATTCTATAATATTGAAAATTGTATCTGCAAAATCTATAGATTTTAAAAGACAATTTAGTAACTAACTTCTCCTTTGCTTTCCTGAGGGTCATTCATATACTTTATGTATCACCCAACCCACAAACAAATTTTGAGAATTAATTTAAATGTCAGAAACGAGCAAGTATTTTTCATTCTAGTGCTTTTTTTTTTTTTTTTAGCCTCCCTACCATAAAATATAGTGAAATATGTAAAGGAGTGATTAGCACTGCAGTTAGCCTTTGACCCTTACATACAGCTTTGGCTCTATTCCCAAAATTTCTGTTTTTAAAGTTTTGCAACAACAATCCTCTTCTTTATTCATGAAGTCATTTTCCTTAGTGATCAATTACATATATATTTAAATATATTTTAAAAGAATAGGAATGTTGCTTGTCACGCACAAATGGATCTTAGAGAGTTACTGGTTTCATGCCAATGCCATCAACTTACCAGCAACAGATTGGATTGGTTAAGGAAGAAGCCATAAACACCCTTTCAACACGTATTTATACAGATGTTAATGAATTTAAAATTCTGTTAGTGTAACATTTATGCCAAACTCCAATTTTATTTGTGCTTTATTTGTGAGGTATAATGCAATAACTTCTTTAAGAAACATGTACAGACCACTTATACTTTAAAATGGAAACATATTTCTAGTGTTTCCAGCATGAGATACATAGAATCAGCCATTTATCAAGGTTACCAAAACTATTTCCATTGAACATAGCATTTTGCTCGTCACGCGGCTATGTCTTCCAAAAGCTTTTGGTAAAGAGATGAACTCATCTCTATCCGTGAAACCAAGAATACGTTTTTATTATATTACTAAGAAAGGCCATTAAGGGAAAAGAAAATAGTCATGGGAAAGTTGCCATATGTATTTAAAATATAAATAATTAGCTTTTTGTGTGTGTCCCAAATGATAATTGAATCTTAATCTCCCTCTGTGTAGGATATTTATGCTACACTGAAAATTTAGAAAACATTTATGTGAAGCATATGGGTTTAATGAACACTTATTTTATTTTTCATGAAGAAAAGAATAATATTTCCTTTAATTTCAAAAGAGACCTCATCTCTTTCAGTGACTTCTTAAAGCTGAACTGCTTTCCTCTAGGATTGTGTACACTGTGGACATTTTATAAAGTAGCATTATATGATGGAGTAGTCACCATATTTGTTGTCAATTTTATTCCAAACTATTTATGACTTTCAGAGCTAAAGTTTCTATTATAATGATTAAGTTAATTATGTATAAGAAAGTATTACATTTGTCACGGCACTGACCAACCATTAATCAACTGTGGCAATTATTCCATTATTTCACAAATATTTTTTGAGCACCATCCTACTGTGTACCCCTTAAAGAGCTTATGTATAGTAGGCAAAACTGACACATGAATATGAAAATAAAATATAATAAATGCTACCATGGAATCTCTGTAGGAACCTTTAGAGGGCATCTCCAAATTAATTTGAGTAAGGAATGCAGTGTTGGAAAATCAAGGACTTACCCCAAAGAATGTAATTTCTAAACTGTCATGTTATGAAGAAATGAAGCAAAAAACACCGTTGGCAAAGTGGGTAATCTGAAGCATAGGCCTATAGGCAAAAGAGACCATTTTGGATGATTCTAATATATCTGAGTGACTAAGGCAAGAACCTAACAGATATGTCTTAAAGTACATGCATGGCTTGTATGCCATGCCAAAAAAAAAAATGAACATTATCCAAAAGCAACGGAGAACCAAGAGTTTAACCTATGAAGCAGTATAATTAGATTTGTATTTTAGCAAGGCCATTTGCACTATGGAGGTATGTACATGGAAGTAAGACGAAAGAAAAAAACAAAAAACAAAAACAACAACAAACAAACCAAACAAAACAAAAGACCCAAAAAAACAGTGAGAGGGCTCTTACAGTAATTCAGAAAAAATGATGGTAGCCTGACATAAAATAGTGGCAACAGGAATCCAGGAAATTTGAGATTGAGAATTTAGGAGGTAAAATATGCCGTTGAAGGGTGAGGATGAATACTGGTTCAGTATAAGACTCTGGTTTCTGACTTATACGTTGACAATGGTGGTAGCATTATGGGACCTTGGAAAGGTAGGATAATACCTGAGTTCAGCTTTTTTACATACTGAGTTTAAATTATCTGTGGGATGTCTAAGTGGCAAAGCTTTGGATGGATACATGTTTCAAAAGGACATAATGAAGAACTTGAATGAATATCCTATACAGGAAAAGTACAGCCTAAGGGTAAATGGGGCCAGGATCGAACCCTAGAAAAGAATCCTGAGATTAGAAGAGATGGCAAGGGAAGAGGAGCCCTTGAAGGCAACCGGGGTGTAGACAAAAGGTCAGAGAAAAAACAAGGAGAGTGTAATGAAACAAAATCCAAAGGAAATAAGACTTTAAGAAGGAAGGAGTGGATAACAATATATAATAATATTATAGAGGAGTTAGTAAGGTAATAACTTTGAAAAGTCCCCCAAATTTAGCAATATTAGTGATCTTGGTGTGAACAGTTCCAGTGAAATGGTGTGAAGAAGGCATCTTGCAGTGAGCTGAAACATGAATTGTAATAAATGGTCTTGTCTACCATTTCAAGAAGTTTATTGATTAGGAAAGGAGAGAGAAGAGTAGCTTCTAGAAGGGAAGGTAAAAGCCATTTTTGACAGGTACTGGAACTACAGAAGAAAAGAAAATACTGATGGATAAGAGATCCTAGATTATATGAAAGGGTTGGGATCCAGAGCAGAGTTGAAAGCATTGTGCTTAGGAGAAGGGGTGCCTCTTCCACCGTGATAGGTCAGAAAGCTACCTTTGCACTTACATCACCACATACAAGCCTGCTCACTCCTGTTCAAAATGGAGCCTGAAGTAAAATGGGTAGTGAGATAAAAAGGAGGAACCAGTTATTAGTAACATACCCAGCAGGTAGACTAGATCTAGTTTCTGATTACATGTTGGTACTGTAAGGCATGAGCAGCCAAGACTGACTCCAGAGGACCTGATCTGGATGACTTGGGAATTCAGGAGGCAAAACTTAGTAGGATGATGATGGTAAAAATAAGTTGGGATTCTGAAGTTCAGCTGGATATGAGAACAGGAATAAAATAGAGGCTGGCAATACTTAGTCCTCTAGGCTGCCAGTCCCATGAGGTAATACACAATGTCTATCTGGTTGACTATCATCAGAAGACAGCACAGTGCCAGGCAAAGAGTGGGGCTGGGGTGGGGGTCCTAGATACTTGTAGAATGAGGAACACATCTAAAGGAATCTGTAAAGAAGCATGAAACGGAGCACTCGAAGTCTGGTGTTTCAATGTCCTGACGAAAAGAGAGTTTTAAGACAAAAGAAATGGCCTGTGTAGTTGAATTCAGCAGGGAGGTCAATTAAGATGAAATAAATGTGTTTGTTAGATTAAGACAGTTCTTAGTAAGGACAATTTCAATTGCAATAAATTAAGGTGGGAATGGAAAGTGAAGAAATAGAAACAAGAAGTAGACTTCTCTTAAGAGAATTTTGTTACCCAGTATCTTTTAGTGTGAAAGGGAAAATACTAAAAGAGTATAGAATTTGTCCCTGAAAACATATTTTATATGAGTTTATTGAATTGGGAGATGTGAACCTATAAATTATGAGAGGAAAATGACTTGTGGTTTAGAAGATATTTAGCAAATAAATTTGTATGCCTAGAGAGAAAGTTGCTCCTTTTGAAAGTACAATAGAAACTAAAATCAAGCAATAGGCAAGAGAAAATATTTGCACCAGTGATAATGGATAAACAATTATGAATGGTCAATTAAAAACAGAAAGGGAAATACTAGGATCCAGCAGAACTGGGGAGAACAAGAAAGTATTTTACACTATTTGATTTATAATTAATAAGTAATCATGGAATAACATTCAATCTCACTAGCAGTAAAAATGTATAAATTAAGGCCACATAGACAATATTTTTGTCATATTATCAAGAACTTTAAAATATTTAATATCCCAGTGTTGCCCAAGGACTCAGTGAAATGAATAATCTCATATATTCTATGGTAAATTGGTGAAAGCTTTTACAACTATTTGATAATATAGATTATATCGAGTTTCTCAAAATATTTATAGTTTTAGAGATGTTATCTTTAATTCCACCTGAAAAACAGATCAGTTAAATAGATAATTAGAAACCTATCATGTAACAAGTTGGTACATCATAGTGTATAGCTATCAATATTATGTTTAGGATGAGATTTCCGTTACATAGACTGTGTTTGTTATAGTACTAACAGAAAAGTAGGATGTATAGAATACACAATTTTATGTAAACAAAAAACAAAAAAAAATCTATTAAAAAAAGAACTACAAGGAAATGCCTTAAAAATATTATCTAGTGGTTATCTTTGGATAGTGGGATTTTTGTGGATTTTCTTTCCGTTTTTTCTTTTTGACTTTGTACTTTTCTATATTTTCTACATTTTCTATAATAAGAATATTCCTTTTATAATAAAAAAATTAACAATTTGTTTAAATAAAATTACTCTAAGTTGTGTTTTGAAGAAAAGAAGCATACATAGACAGCAGTAACTAGGGGATAGCAGGAATCAAAGGAAAGACCTTTTTTCCTTAGGTTATGATTCCAGAAATTCATGAAACAAGACCCAGAAAAATAGGAAAGGACAGTAAGTAAAGCATTTTGAGTTCTGCAGGTAGAATGGTGCCTCTTCTACAACTGAAAGATTTTATAGACAGTCTGACAAGCATCCATTAAGTAATGCAAATCACCATTATTCTTTGTGAGATGCTAAAAACAGAACTTCTACAAGTTTAAAAGAGTTAGTCTTATTATCCTCTTCTCAATGTCAGTAGTAATCCTGAAATAGTTTAGCCAAAACAACCAATTTCTTCAGTATGTAAATTGCAGTATCTTCAAGTACATCCAACGAACTTCACCCATATGCTTGTTCTCTTTATTACACTGAGCACACACCAATCTACCAATCTATGCCTTAGGGTTAAATGGTTAATATGAACTGGACCCTTATAGTGAAATCTCTCATCTTTAGTCAGGAATTATTGTTTAGAACCTTAGCTGAACTCTGATGTAAAACCACTTAAGGTTTAAGGTTTATGGAGTGTTATTGTAGAGTTGAGGAAAACTTTCCAAAATGAGTACCGTAAAAAGTGACTATTGCAAGTATTTGTCTTTATTTTAAAAAACAGAAAGACACCGATAATTTTTATTTTTAGCTAAAAGTATCGTTGTTACAAAAGGATTCTGTACATTTCAAGAGTAGATAAGTTTCTAGCTATGGGCTCAGTTGGTTATCAGTGGTCACTGAGTCCTCACTTTTTTCTGTCACTGCACTTATGGGTCCAACATCTGGTCTGGTCAACCAAGAAGGGTGGATAAAATGCTGGGACCCTGCTAGAGAAAAAACTTAATGCTGTGCAGTAACCGGAAGTGGCAACGCCAAAGTTTCCCTTTGTTTGAGTTTCTCTTACAGTTTCTGTAACCTCTTCAGCCACTTACCAGAACAGTGTCTGCTCATGGATTCAATGGTCAGCCCTTGCATGTGAAGTAATTGTTCCTCCAATATAGCAAATATGGAGCGGTTGGCTTAAGCTCAGGATGCAAAAGATGTGGCCATTTTCGAAACATGAGGTGGCATGAGAAGCAACAGCAAGTTAAATTTGCTAAGTAACATGGAGTCTAGAGAAATAAACATGCTGATTTTTAGCTTTTCTAAGAACTGGCTACAGTATCTCTAAACTGAGTCATTTTACTAATTTCAGCAGCAACTTTTAAGGAAAAAAAGACATGGTAGATGTATCGTCGCCAACATACAATGACAAATGCTAAGCTTGTATGTACATGTATGACTGTGTGTGGCACATGCACTAAGTGTTCGAAGAGTGCCTTGCACCATGCTTCATTTGTTTTCCAAACAACTTGCAAGTACACGGTGACTTTTCTGTGTACAAAGACCTATAGTGAAAGAATTAATAAATTAACATATAAAATATTAGGTTTTAAATTATAGGATTCTTGTTAGTTTGATTACCATGAGTTAGTTTTCAAGAGGTACCTTTCTCTGGTGTACTGTCAGTCAATCCTACAAGGCTACTAAGTCCCTAAACATGATAATGGCTCTAAAAAAGATCTAATCCATGGAGAAAGGCTCTATAACAACAGGTCTTTGGTATAATTCTGAAATGCTGTTATAGTAGTAAGATCTACAGAGTTTTTTAAAAAAACACACAAATGTATAAATTTTACATTTAAATATAAGGGTTGAATTTTTAATTTCTTTTTTCTTTTTCTTTACTCTTTTATATTTGTTACCTTGTATTCTTACCTTATATAATTTCTCCCCTTGCATATTTCCCATATCCATTTCTTTTATGCTTCCTCACCTCCTTTTTTGAAATAACTACTCTGGCGTTAGCACAGTTTCCCTAAACCTTTTACAATTATATTCCTAGCTTAAAATATTGTATTAACTAACACAGACCAAGCTTAGTTTTATATACAAAATTAAAGCTCTGTTTCAAATACCCTCAATATAATTCATGAATTCTATGTATGTATAAGGTGTGTAAGAACAATCGGACTTTAAAATAAGCCTGAAAAGACATCATAGTGGACAGATATTCTTTTTATACTAGAATTCTACTACCTACCAAAAATAATTCTTTGAATTTTTAATTTAAAAACTAAAAAAGCAAGTCCTATAAGATGTTGGCTGCACTGAAACATTTTCTTTATTTTTCAAAATAGATGAGTTTGAAACTAAAGCAGGAAAATTACTTAATCTGTAAGTAGCTGACATTTTTCTTACAGGTGATTGAGCTCCCATGAATTAGTCTTTTTTTTCCTTTCTTTTGATAAAATTGTTTGCCTAGACTGAACTACTTGGCCAAAATTTGATCTCTTTAAATAACAAGTAAAATTTCTATATTTTTTCCCCAGGTAAGGAAGAAAAACTTACCTACAAGGATGCCACTGCAAATGAAAAATTAGAAAGGAGTAAAGAATACACATTCCAATGGCTTCACACACAGGTTGGGATTCATGAAACAACTAATTCCAGAAATATGAAATGGTGAGGTCATTTCCTTTAAATTAGATTTTTGTATTGTAAACACATCTTGAAAAATGAAACCTAGGTTAATTGTGCTAAAACAAACATGACTTTATAGCCAAAGGCCAATACACCCGTTGCCAGGTTATAAAAGACCTCTTCTATAGAATAGATTTAATCACTCTTTATATTTTTTGCCTTAAAACGTTTGAGAAGTCTATTTCTGTAATGCTTAAAACCAACAGATGAACCACACAAATGATTCTACTTTATAAAGTAAAAAGAATGGTATCCATTAGTTGTTTGTAGATATCATATGTATTGGAGGTTATATTTTATTTTGTGTCGTTTCAATCATTTACGTTTGGCAGTTACAATTATAATTCAACACTGTGCTGCCGCTTTACTAGTCACGTAATTAATTTCCAAGGATGTCTCCATGCTTCAGTTTCCTCTCCTTTATAGTGAGATGATAATATCTATCTATCTCACAAGGTAGAGGTGTTTGCTATGGCCACCATAACCAAATACCATAGACTGTGTGGCTTTAACAGCAGAAATTTATTTTCTCACAGTTCTGGAGGCTACAAGTTCAAGATCAAGGAGTTACCATCTTTGGTTTCTTTGGAGGTCTATATTCATGGTTTGCAGAGGGCCACCTTCTCACTGTGCCCTCACACAATCATCATTCCATCTCCACTGTCTGTGTTTCAATCTCCTGTTCTTATAAGGACACTGTTTATATTGGATTAGAGCCCACCCATATGACCTTATTTTACTTTAATTACCTCTTTTAAGGCTCTATCTCCAAATACATCACATTATGAGTTGTTGAGAGTCAGGACTTCAACATATCAATTCGGATGAAACAAAATTCAGCCCGTAGCAATGTGGTATAAAGCTTATATATATGCATAACCACTGAACCAAAGTTTTAGAGAAATAGAAGTCTAGAAGTAATATTTTTGACATAAATTTTCAGGACTTTCATTTTAGCTACATTTATCCACAAAATAATAAAAAATAAAAATAATAAAATAATTAAAAAGTGCTATTATAAACACTTACTAAATAGGTAAATAAATATTGAATTCTTAATGTAGATGATGCTTTGGAACTGTTTCCAGGCATTCTATAAAATATAACCTCCAATACATATGATATAATGTAATAACTATTTAAATGACTAACAAATAATATCCTACAATTATGAAGGTTAAAACTTAATTTAGAAGCAAGTTAAAATATGTAAAAAATGAACTCTCTTTTTATAATATATATAAACTGAAACTTTCCTATGTGGTCAATTCTATCCATGTAATTCCTTTAAAAATATGGAAAAGGAAGTGAAGAATGAAATTGAAATTAAAACAATATTTTATAATCTGGATTATTTTGTCCTATTTCATTGTGAGCAAAGAAAATAGGAAGAAAGCAATCAGCATTTGGAAACTTTTTTATTTTACTAAGTACTCTAATATAAGCACAATGTCTTTTATGTTGGTATCAATCAATTTAGTGTAATTCATAGGATGACATCCTTAGAACTATAAACAAATGTAATGCAACCCATAGTTTACCATCTATCTTAACCAGATATGAGGTCTTGTTCAGAGATTTAAAAGTGTTAGGATAGATAATGTGAAAAATATAAGCAAATTGTTTCAGGATGTATTCTAGATATACTTAAACCTTTAATAATATCCCTTACTCCTAAATAAGTTATAAGTAAACATATGACACAACAGGCAATTCTTCAGTTTTTCTTTTGAAAAGCATATAAAGGAATAAGTAGTGATATTTCAAGAAAAATTATTTTCAAGAACAGAAGTTCTGGAAAAGCCAAATGTCAGTATTTTAGTTTTAAACAGAAATTAATGGTGAGCATTAGTATAATGCTTTAACACACTATAGGTATTTTAAAAATAGAAAGCTTTGCTTTTCTCCAAGAATGACTCGATAAACCAGGAAATCAAAAATCAATTTAAACAATTTATGGAGACCAACGAGAATGAAAACACAACACTCCAAAACCTATGGGATACTGCAAAGGCAGTCCTAAGGGGGAAATACATAGCCATCCAAGCCTCACTCAAAAGAATAGAAAAATCTAAAATGCAGTTTTTATATTCTCACCTCAAGAAGCTGGAACAGCAACAGAGGGACAGGCCTAATCCACTCATGAAGAAGCAGTTGACCAAAATTAGAGCAGAAATAAATGAATTAGAAACCAGAAGTACAGTAGAGCAAATCAACAGTACTAGAAGCTGGTTCTTTGAGAGAATCCATAAAATTGATAGACCACTGGCAAGACTTATCCAAAAGAAAAGAGAAAGGACCGGAATTAATAAAATTATTAATGAAAAAGGAGAGGTCACGACCAACAACACTGAAATTGGAAGGATTATTAGAAACTTTTATCAACAGCTATATGCCAAAAAACTAAACAATCTGGAAGAGATGGAGGCCTTCCTGGAAACCTATAAACTACCAAGACTGAAACAGGAAGAAATAGATTTCTTAAATAGGCCAATTAACTATGAAGAAATTGAGTCAGTGATAAACAACCTTCCAAATAATAAAACTCCAGGCCCAGACGGTTTTCCTGGGGAATTCTACCAAACATTCAAAGAAGAAATAATACCTATTCTCCTAAAGCTATTTCAAAAAATAGAAACAGAAGGAAAGCTACCAAACTCATTCTATGAGGCTAATATTACCTTGATCCCCAAACCAGGCAAAGACCCCCTCAAAAAGGAGAATTACAGACCGATTTCTCTAATGAATATGGATGCCAAAATCCTCAACAAGATCCTTGCTAATAGAATCCAACAGTACATTAAAAGGATTATCCATCATGACCAAGTGGGATTCATACCTGGGATGCAAGCATGGTTCAACACTCGCAAATCAATCAATGTGATACATCATATCAACAAGAAAAGACTCAAGAACCATATGATCCTCTCAATTGATGCAGAAAAAGCATTTGACAAAATACAGCATCCTTTCCTGATTAAAACCCTTCAGAGTGTAGGAATAGAGGGTACATTTCTCAATCTCATAAAAGCCATCTATGAAAAGCCTACTGCAAGCATTATTCTCAATGGGGAAAAGCTGGAAGCCTTTCCCTTAAGATCAGGAACACGACAAGGATGCCCACTCTCGCCACTATTATTCAACATAGTACTAGAAGTCCTTGCAACAGCAATCAGAAGACAAAAAGGGATCAAAGGTATCCAAATCGGCAAAGAAGAAGTCAAACTGTCTCTCTTTGCAGATGACATGATACTCTATATGGAAAACCCAAAGGAATCCACTCCCAAACTATTAGAAGTTATAGAACAATTCAGTAAGGTGGCAGGATACAAAATCAATGCCCAGAAATCAGTTGCATTTCTATACACGAATAACGAGACTGAAGAAAGAGAAATTAGGGAATCCATCCCATTTACAATAACACCAAAAACCATGCGTTACCTTGGAATTAACTTAACCAGAGACGTAAAGGACCTATATGCTAGAAACTATAGATCACTTTTGAAAGATATTGAGGAAGACATAAAAAGATGGAAAAATATTCCATGCTCATGGATTGGAAGAATTAACATAGTTAAAATGTCCATACTACCCAGAGCAATCTACACTTTCAATGCTATCCCGATCAAAATACCGAGGACATTTTTCAAAGAACTGGAACAAATAGTCCTTAAATTTGTATGGAACCAGAAAAGGCCCCGAATCTCCAAGGAACTGTTGAAAAGGAAAAACAAAGCTGGGGGCATCACAATGCCGGATTTCGAGCTGTACTACAAAGCTGTGATCACAAAGACAGCATGGTACTGGCACAAAAACAGACACATCGACCAATGGAACAGAATAGAGAACCCAGAAATGGACCCTCGGCTCTTTGGGCAACTAATCTTTGATAAAGCAGGAAAAAACATCCGGTGGAAAAAAGACAGTCTCTTCAATAAATGGTGCTGGGAAAATTGGACAGCTACATGCAAAAGAATGAAACTTGACCACTCTCTCACACCATACACAAAAATAAACTCCAAATGGATGAAAGACCTCAATGTGAGACAGGAATCCATCAAAATTCTAGAGGAGAACATAGGCAACAACTTCTATGACATCGGCCAGAGCAACCTTTTTCACGACACATCTCCAAAGGCAAGAGAAATAAAAGATAAAATGAACTTATGGGACTTTATCAGGATAAAGAGCTTCTGCACAGCCAAGGAAACAGTCAAAAAAACTAAGAGACAGCCCACGGAATGGGAGAATATATTTGCAAAGGACACCACAGATAAAGGACTGGTATCCAAGATCTACAAAGAACTTCTCAAACTCAATACACGAGAAACAAATAAACAAATCATAAAATGGGCAGAAGATATGAACAGACACTTTTCCAATGAAGACATACAAATGGCTAACAGACACATGAAAAAATGTTCAAAATCATTAGCCATCAGGGAAATTCAAATCAAAACCACACTGAGATACCACCTTACGCCAGTTAGAATGGCAAAGATAGACAAGGCAAGAAACAACAATTGTTGGAGAGGATGTGGAGAAAGGGGATCCCTCCTACATTGTTGGTGGGAATGCAAGTTGGTACAGCCACTCTGGAAAACAGTGTGGAGGTCCCTTAAAAAGTTAAAAATTGAACTACCCTATGACCCAGCCATTGCACTACTGGGTGTTTACCCCAAAGATACAGACGTAGTAAAGAGAAGGGCCATATGCACCCCAATGTTCATAGCTGCATTGTCCACAATAGCCAAATCATGGAAGGAGCCGAGATGCCCTTCAACAGATGACTGGATTAAGAAGCTGTGGTCCATATATACAATGGAATATTACTCAGCTATCAGAAAGAACGAATTCTCAACATTTGCTGCAACATGGACGGCACTGGAGGAGATAATGCTAAGTGAAATAAGTCAAGCAGAGAAAGACAATTATCATATGATTTCTCTCATCTATGGAACATAAGAACTAGGAAGATCGGTAGGGGAAGAAAGGGATAAAGAAAGGGGGGGTAATCAGAAGGGGTAATGAAACATGAGAGACTATAGACTATGAGAAACAAACTGAGGACTTCAGGGAGGGGGTGGGGGAATGGGATAGACTGGTGATGGGTGGTAAGGAGGGCACGTATTGCATGGTACACTGGGTGTTATACGCAACTAATGGAGCATCGAACTTTACATCAGATTCCGGGGATGTACTGTATGGTGACTAACATAATATAATAAAAAATCATTAAAAAAAAAAAAAAGAAAGCTTTGCTTTTCTCATAAGACAAGTAAGATATCTAAGTAAACGTAAATAAAATATTTATATGTTCTGTAATTTATTAACTATCATTGGTACTTTCAAATTTTTGCTCTTTATATATTTCTGTTTAGCAAAAAAGAGTGGCATTAAAGTGTTATTTAGAAATTTAAGTTTTATGTCAAAGTGAATTTTCAAATGATTGTGGAAACATGTATTTGTATATATCTTTGCCTATACTCTAATTTAATAAAACTATTATTTCCATTCTGTTGATTGCTAATTTCTCCCAAACTCTTCACTGCACATTTCTTTCATAGTCTTCCTCTATATTTATATAAGAATATAATTTTTGTTTTTGTCACTATGCAGCAATCACTTCTTGCCTGAGTTAGATCCAGATGTACTTAATGGTGGAAGAGTTCAGCTTGTGGTAAGAAATGTGTTTAAAGTTACAGAAAATGTTGTACATCCTCAGTAAATGGCACTTTAAAATATGTCCATAATTAGTGTAAATTATGAAAATATCACAACTCTATCTATTTGGGGTAATATCAAAATACTATATATTAAAATAATAACCTATTATAGTAACGTGTTTTCTTCACTTGTAATATAACTTTAAAATCTGATATTACTTTAAAATATTGATTCTATATGGTACATTTAAAAATAATAACATGCTACCATATTTAAAATAACATGACTCTGCACAGGAATTGCATAATGAACTTATTTACTTGAATATTTTAAAAGAGTATTTTAAGGATATTTAAGTATTTAAGTATTAAATTATTAAGTATCATATTATATTAATTATTAAGTATTTATCCTTTTAAGTATTTAAAAGGATACAGAGGGAAATATACTCTCACAAGTTAGAAAATCAAAGCAGGTAAAAATTAACAGCAACTGTGAACTCAACAACTCTAAGTAATAAAGTGTAAATTATTGGAGCACTGTATGTGCATTACTAAAGTCATTGTACTATATGCTGTTAGAAGGAAGACTATGTTAACAGAAGGAGAATGGCCAATGTGGAATCTAGAGAAATGGAGCCCACAAAACAAGAAATTTTCAGTGTTTCCAGAAATTTCCAGAGAATAGGGTACCCTAACCAACAACAGAAGCGTGCAGCCTCCTTGGCAGGTGAAAATGGATGCCTCAGGTGACCCTAACTTTATGACACCTTCCACTTATATCAACCAAGTAAACTCCTTGCTCAGATTCTACATTCACCAAGAAAACATTATAATTTAGCTTGCCAAGTAGAATTTAGCATAAAAAGATAACGCACTTTCTAATGCATCTAGTATGATGGTAACCAGAGCAATTATATTCATGATTCTCATGAACAGTTCATTCAAGGAGTTTCCCTGAAAAGGAGCAAAATAGGGGCAATAGCTAAAATTAGTGTGTTTATGAAAATATTTATAGAATCTATGCATAGGTTTGAAATAATCATTAAGCAATTATTTCCTTGCATTTTAATACGGACTCATCTGGCAGAGTGGCATGTAGATTGCCCTAGGAAAATTGATACTTCAAGGTATTAACACCATGCATTTTACTAACAATTGCACACAGAGTGTTGAGTTGCAACTTTGGAGCAAGAGTGGGGAATATAAAAGTCCCAAGGAATGCCAGGATAAAGAAACTGATATTAACATTGAATGATTATACTTCCAAAAATGAATGAAAACAAACTGGGTAGATTTCAGATTGAGATGGTTCTATATGAGGGGCACCTGGGTGACTCAGTCGGTTAAGCATCCGACTCTTGATCTCAGGGTCATGAGTTCAAACCCCACACTGGGCTCTATGTTGGGCATGGAGCCTACTTAAGGAAAAAAAAAGTTCTATGAAATTAATGCACTGACATTAATCATCTTCTTCTGTATCCCACTATATTATACTATATTCAAATATATGACAAATGCATAGCAATGATAAATGCTTTTTTGATATCGAAGAGGTACAGGTGAATACAAAAACAAAGTAAATGGTAGTAGAACAGAAATACATTTTTTTGTTTGTTTTTTTGTAAATGGAGATAGGAGAAGGGATTAAGGACTTATGTCAAAAAGATACTGGACTAATTGAATGGTCAGAGTAGAAATCTTCCAGAGTCTTGAGAACGTGTTGGGAAACTAGAGGCAGATAATTGCATAACTGGGACCAAGCCATAACTGAAAGTAAAATTAAAAAAAAAAAAATCTTCAACTGCTGTCACTTTTCCTCCAAGACATAAAGAAAACACCCATAATAAAAGGATAGAAAATTATGAAACAGAAATGATCAAATTTTAATTAGAACCATTATGACTATGCAAATAAGCCTACTGCAAATTTTGTCTATATAAAATATTACCATTGAAATAAACTATGGACTGAACACCATAAAAAAGAGACATAGTGAATTGAAGGATTATCTACAAAGGAATAATAATTATATTGGCAGCTGACATTATAGCAGAAACAATGCATACCAAAAGAGAGTGGAATCACTTCTTCATAATAGAGATAGATATAAATATTATCCAGAATACTCTTCACTAACCTTCAAGAATAAGAATAAGATATAATAAAACATTCAAATTCTGGGTTTTGAAGAAGCTAATAGATAACATCTCTGTCTTCCAAATAAGATCAAAGTATTCTGTGTGGCAGACAAGAATGAGAAAAACGAAAATAAGACATCATTTTACTTATTTCTAAATATATATCAGAAGACATACCATAGATCCAGACAATTATATTGCAAATTAAATTTATTCCCCAAAACTCCAGGATTTTTCTGCAGAAAACAATCCTAGTTCAGGTTCTCCAGGAAACATATTCTGAGATTCTTATATTTGAGCGCAGGACATTTGTTGGAGAAGGCTTTCAGAAACAACTCCTTTTAGGGGTGAAAGAAGCATAATTGAGCAGAGGGAAAAGGTAAAATGTAATAGAGTTGCAGCAGAGGAAGTGAGCTCCAGTGGTGTGAAGGGCCTTCCAGGTTGTCCCAGCTTGAGGCAAGAGGGTCAGGCTCTTATGCTCCTGCATCTCCACAGGAGAGGGTGTGGTGGACAAGGCAGCCATCTTCAGCTAAGGACAGTTTCCGAAGAGGTATTCAGCTAAGAGCCACACTTTCTCAGCAGCTGGGAGAATCTGACTCAGTTGTTAAAAGTGATCTGAGTGGCATATGGTAATATCCACTATACTCAGTAAGTTTATTGTTCATAGGTGCAACAATTTAGCATGTAAAATGTGTCAGCCGTCTCCAAATAAATCTATAAAGTAAAACCAATTCCAAGCAAAATTATAGCTGCTTTTTTAGGAACCTGAAAAATGTCATTCTAGAATGTGTATTGATGAATAAGAACCCAATATTATATAAGTCAGCTTTGAAAAAGAAGAGCCAACTTGCACCATAAGATACAAAGTCTTAGTATAAAACTAAGCTTTGTGGTGCAGACAAATAGACCAGTGGATATGAATAGTTTGTTCGGAAATAGACCTGTGACTATATTGGAATATGACATATAACAAAGGTGGGAAAGATCAAATTGTTTGGTAAATAGAATTCAGTAAACTAGCATCGAAAAGCAGAGCTGTATATAACCCATACACACTATAATAATCAAATGTAATTTAGAAAGTTTAAAGACTCAAATGTGAAATGTAAAGTTATAAAATTGATCAAATAAAATAATTAAGAATATATTTGCAACTTAACAGCAAAGAAATACTCTCTTAAAAGATACAAATAATACAAATTACATGGCAAAAATTTTTTTTATTGACTTGACTGTTTTAAATTAAATATTACTTCCTATGAAAGATTTTATAGAAAAGGTTAACAGACAGATTACAGACATAACAATAGCTTAATATCAGGATATAAAAAGAACTTCTGCAAATAAATAATATAAGGTCAGGTAACTAATGAAAAAGAAATATAAATACAATAGAAAAAAACATACATAGGCAGTTTACAGGGATTATGACTAATGCATAAGTGCATATAAAGAGATGCTCAGTTACATAACCAGAGAAATAAAAATTAAAACTAAGAAGTTGCGTGACTCTCCTCATCAGAATGGAAAAAATTAGAAAATTGGGTAATCCAAAGTGCTATCAGTAATGTGGAAACACTGATGTACAGCTGATGAAAGTAAAAGCTAGTACAGTCATTCTGGAAAGAAATCTGTCAGAATTTATTAAAGTAGGTCTTTGTATGCCTTATCATGTATTAGCAACAAACTTTAATTAAAAATATTCTATTCACCACAATGTAAAAAAAGAAACATATTTAAGGGTAATGTTAACATTAAGATGTGCAAGGCTCCTATAATGATAACTATCAAATACTGCTTTAAAAAAATCAAGAGATATATCATACTCATGAGTAGAAAGACTCAAATTGTAAAATGTCAATTCTCAATGATCTATAAATTTGATAGACCCATAGAAAGCTTTGTAGTAGAAATGGACAAATTTTAAAATGCATATGGAAATGCGAAAGATATAGAGTAGTCAATATAATCTTGAAAAAAGGACTCATAGTACCTGATCTCAAGACTTGCTATAAAGCCCCAGTAAATAAGACTACATGTAATGTGCAGAAAGATAGAAAAATCAATTAATGGAAAATAATACAGAGTACAGAGAATACTACATTTATAAGGTTAGTTGATTTTCCTTAAAGTTACTAAAACAATTAAAAGAGGAAAAGAATAATTTTTTTCTCAACAAATAGTGCTGGACTACTGTATACAGGGAAAAAAGTGAATCTTGATTCCTACTTTACATCTTAAAAATGAATTGGAGATGAATTATGGGACTAAATGTAACTGCTAAAATTAGAAAAGTTTTCAAAGAAAGAAGCAAGATATTTTCAAAAGCCTGGGGAAGGCAAAGATTTTTTTAGATAAAACACAAAAAGCATAACCCATGAAAGATAAATTGTATGTCAAATTTAAAGCATTTGTACTTAGACATAATTCAGAAAATAAAAAGAAATGAAAAGTCAAATCACATCCTGGGAGAAAAATTTGTATTGTCTTTCTGTCTTTCTCTCCCCCTCTTTCTTCTCTCTCCGTCCCACCTCCCTCTCTCTGCCCTCCATAGTCCTCTGCATGCAAACAACCCCTCCCCCACATATACATATCTTTTTTTATAAAAATTTTTTATTATGTTATATCAGTCACCATACAGTACATCCCAAGTTTTTGATGTAAAGTTCCATGATTCATTACTTGCGTATAACACCCAGTGCACCATGCAATACGTATCACATATACATATCTAATAAAGGCCTTTTAGCCAGAATATATAGAAAAAAACTCCCACAATCAATAGTATTATTTAAGTTATTTAAAGTTATTTAAAAATGGTGAAGTTTTGAGTGACTTCACAAAGGAAAATATTTGAATGGTTAATATGCACACTAATTTAAATTAAAACAACAATGAAACAAGTAGAACAACTAGATATGGAACTAGATATGGAACAACTAGAACTCTCATGCATTACTGGTATAATGAAAATGATAAAACCATTTAGGAAAATGGGCACTTTATAAAGTTATAGGTACTCCTACTCTATGACCCATTAATTCTACTCCTATATGTTTACTGAAAGGAAATGAAAACACATGTCTTCATAAAAACCTGTATGAAAATTACATAGCAGTTCTATTGATAAAAACCAAAAACAAACAAACAAAAAAAGCAAACGACATAAATGTTTATCAACAGCAGAATGGATAAACTGTGGTATATCCTTACAATGGCATACCTATTCAGAAATGGAAAGAAATGAGCTCCTGATACATACAGCAACATAAGTGAATTCCAAAAACAATAGAGTGAAAATACTGTATGATTGTATTTATATTAAGTTCAAGAGCAGAGAAAACTAACTTCTCCATGGTCAAAGAAATCAGAACAGTTGTTGCTTCTGAGGATAAATTACTGGAAAGAGGTACAACGGAACCATTTGCTAGTTATATTTGTCAGGGGGCACTAGAGAAACAATCAGTAGAAGACCCGTAGCTGTATTTATCTATATCTAATATATAAAATCTTATATAAAATCTCTTTATATAGGTATATAGAACCTAGAATAGCCAGTGCAATCTTGAAAAACAATAGTAAGAAGAGTCATACTACCTGATTTCAAGACTTTCAGGTTTGGCCTGAAACCTACACCATTGGCCCTCTCGTCTATCTATCTATCCATAGAATTGAGAAAGAGAGAGGTGTGTGTGTGTGTGTGTGTGTGTGTGTGTGTGTGTGTGTAAAAAGAGATTTTATAGATAGATTTATTTATTATAAGAAATTGTGTATTATTTATTATGAGGAATTGGCTCATTTGATTATGGAGGCTAAGAAGTCCTACGATCTGCAAGCTGGAGACCCAGGAGATCCTGTAGACCCTGGTGGTGTAGTTCCAGTCTGACTCTGAAGCTCTGAGAACCAGGAGAACCAATGGTATAGGTTCTAGTCTAAGGCTAAATGCCCGATAACCAAGACAGCTAACAGTGTAAGATCCAGTCCAAGTCTGAAGGCCTAAGAACTGGAAGTGCCGATTGTGTAAGTTTCAGTCTTAAGACAGGAGAAGACCTATGTTCCAGCTTCATCTGTCAAGCAGAGAGAATGAATTCTCCCTTCTTCCACCTTTTTGTTCTATTTAGGCCCTCAGAGAGGGCAATCTGGTATAATTAGTCTGCCGATTCACATGCTAATCTCACCAGAAACACCCCCAAAGACACACACAGAAATAATGTTTAATCAAATATCTCAGTACCCTGTGGCCCAATCAAGTCAACACATACAATGAACCATCACAGTAGTCATCTGTAAAAAATAACTAAATTGGACACTGTAATTAGCAAATGAACAAAGGGCTTGAGTAGATACTTCACCTAAGAGACTATCCAGATAGAAATAAGCACATGAAAAGATGTTAAACATTATTAATCACTAGGAAAATTGTTAGAGCCACCATATAATATCACTATACACCTATTAGAGTGATTAAAATAAAATACTGACAATACTAAATGCTGACAAATATGTGGCACAACTGGATTTCTCATACATTTGCTGAGAATGTACAGCCACTTGAAAAAAAACCATTGATTTCTTATAAAGTTAAATACACACTTATATGACTCAACAATTCTGCTCCTGGGCATTTTTCTTAGAGAAATAAACTTATGTTCATTCACAAACCTATACAAAAATGCTCACAGTAGTTTTATTTGTAATAACCAGAAGTTGGAAACAAGTCCAATCTTATTTAGTGATTGAAAGGATAAACAAATGGTGGCACATACGAATGGACATATAATAAAAATGAATAAAAAGCAACAAACTAGAACAAACCCCTGATATATATAAAGATTTTGATGGATCTTAAGAACATTATACTGAGTAAAAAAAGACAATCTGAAAAGGTTACATACTGTCTGATTTCATTTACATTACATTCATACAATATAATTATAGTGATGGAGAACATGAGTGGTTGTCAGTGATTAGATTAGGAAGAGGGATGTGACTAAAAGGAGAGCAAGGGAGTTTATTTGGGAAAATGGAATAGTTTCATATCCTGGTTGTGGTGATATTACATGAATTTATATGTATGATAAAATGCCATAAAAGTATAAACAAACCAAAAAAATAGTGCATGTGAAAACTAGTGAAGTCTTAATCAGGTCTGTGGCTTACTAATGGTACTGCACCAATGTAAATTTCCTGGTTTTATGAATCACACTTTGATTATATATCATTGGGCAAGTGGGCTGGAAGTTATACAGGGCACTCTCAGTACCAATTTTTGCGACTTCTATAGAAATTTTAAGTTACTTCAAAATAAAAATGTTGAAAATGATTGAATTTCATGTTTAAGTTTTATGCATTTCATTGCATGTAAATTATAGCTCTATAAAACATTTAAAGTGTCTTCCATGGTCACATATGTTATATAATGGGGCCTCTGCCTTTTTATTATATTATATTATATTATATTATATTATATTATATTATACAATGATGATAACATATTATAAACTGAGGGGCAAAATGAATGAATTAAATCTAGATCTCCCAAATATAATGCACAGTGAAAATAAGCAAATTGTGGAAAAGAGGCAGCACTTATATTAATTTTGAAAATAATATTTTAACATTTTTTGAATACTCTTACAAGATAGCTTATAAATGAACTTTGCTTTGTAAATTTTATTTCTCTTTTAAAAAATCTAGATAATAAGGAAATAGTTTTTTATTTTTATGTGTGCTATTTAGGATGGCTTAACTTCTAAAATTTTATAAATAAAGTGTTTAATAAAATCTTATTTATGAAAAAAGCAGAAGAGGAATTCCCTGTTCTTTATTAAATGACAGGGATTCTGTATTTTTAATCAATTTGCATGGGTTGGAGGTGAATCAGAATCCAGATGCTTAGAAGTCATGTTCAAAAATTCATGCTCCTCATTTCACTATGAAAATATGGGGGAATCATTGAACACTACATCAAAAACTAATGATGTGCTATATCTTGGCTAATTGAACATAATTTTAAAAAAAGAAAATATGGGGAGGGAAATATTACAAACTTTGCAGGCGGGATCCACAAATGTGATCAGTTCAGAAAACAAAGATATATGAAAATTTTACAAAATTACTATTTAATAAATATTTGCTATTAAATTGCACATAAGAATATTCTTATCTAACATTGTCTCATAACTGTTCCCTGTGGTATAACCATACAAAATGTTTAATATCACAATGCTTTAGAATTAAACATACATTTTTTACAAACATTTTATTTATTTATTGACAGAGAGAGAGAGAGCACAAGCAGGTGGAGGGGCAGGCAGAGGGAGTTGGAGAAGTAGGCTTCCCGCTGAGCAGGGAGCCTGATGCAGGACTCAATCCCAGGACCCTGGGATCATGACCTTAGCCAAAGGCAAATGCTTAACCAACTGAGCCGCCCAGGTGCCCCTAAACATACATTTTTTTGTAGAATAGTGTTAAAAGTATGGTCAGTCATATTCAGTTTTTAAATATATCCATTTTGCACGATATAGAAAAAAAGAGAAATCATAAAGAAAATTCATCTTAGCAGTAAAAGGAAGAATAGTATTCAATTTGAAAGCCAGTGCTTTCAGAAATAGTGGTGGAATACTAATGCATATGTGGCTGTGTCAGATCCCCTACTGACCTATAACTAAACCCTTTATAAAACGTCTAGATTTGCATTTAATCTGCCACGTGGCACCATTGTGAATTTGTTTATTCCTGTTAAGTTTCACTTCTAAATTTGATTCCCTGTAATAATCTGGCCTACTTAGTAACTCATTAATTACTTTCTACTTTGGAAGAAACAACCTTTTGGGTGTCAATGGTTAGATGGTAATGCAATTTTTGGAAGGCATGCTTCACAAATATTTTCTTGACGTGTAGGTATCATAATATTTGGAAGAGGCTGGGATTTCTACTTTTAAGTAGATGTAGTGAAATTGTATCCTCAAACTGAAGCAAATAAAACCTGATTTTAAAATCTTGAGTCTTGTAGATAAAGCCTCTTTAGCTAGCAGGAGGGTCCCTGTGTTGTTAACATGTTTTTCCTTGTTTTGTAACTGATCTCACCAACACTGTAGTATTGCTTTGGTATTTCCCCCTTATTCTTGACTGGTTCTTTTTAAGTCTTAGGATTGATGGAGCTATTCTAACGAAAATAATAGATATGTGTTTTTGCACACTAATTGAAATAAAGTTCAGAAAGAATGTATAACTTTTTTCATATGAATTACAAGTATAAATTGGAAGTCTATTGTTATTTATTTCATTTTTAAACTGTATTGTACTGAGGTCTTTTGACAATACAATTGTATCACTTAGCTAGGTACATCAAAAAGTGACTGACATAGAACGGTTTCTATTTAGAATTCAGCAATAGCAAACTTGCTTACTTAACAATGAGAAGTTCATGCTTGTGACAGTGAGAAGAATTTGGGAAGGGGAATGTAAAGGAGAAGGGTAAAGATCTGAACTTGGAAGAGAATGATCTTTAGATTCTGTTTTCGTGGGATTTTGTAGCCCATCATGTGGGGATGGCTTTTTAAGCACAGTGAAGGTTTTATGGCTTTATTTTGCTCTACTAAAATTTTTCTCACATCGAACATTAGGACAGTGCTTTCTCACAGGATTTCAAGCATCCTGTGGTTTGGGTTAAATCCCAGTTATTTTGAGGCTGCTTTGCTTTCCTTCATGGCATTTACCCTTACTTCAGGGTTGAATCCTGATAAATTGGTACTTAATGATATAAAGCATTATGTAAAATAATATATTGTAAGCAAGAAGTGATTCTTTCAACTGTTAAGTTCAGTCCAAGGTAGTAATAAAAGTTCAGATGGTAATTTTAGATGTGATAAATTATTTAATCCTATGTCCTTAAAATAATATATCTTGAAATTTCTATATATTTACCATCACCCTTAAATTAGACTTAATGTATAATATCTTTATATTAAAATGGTTTTAATGAGAAGGTAGAGATCTTTTGTGACTTTGTAGTATACAAATATGGGATGAAAGACACTTTGAGGAACATTGTTGAGAAGCCTAATACTTATAGCTGGTAAAATATAAATATTGCAGATAATAATCCAATATGACATTTCTAACATTCAATTAATAATTAAATAATATACTTGGTAAATAAGTGATGTTAAGCTGTTTAAAGTTTCATCAGTTGCCTTTAAGATTGATTTTCATCAAAATTACTGTACTAAAATGTTTTCTTTTGTTGTACAGACTCAAATAGCAAACCTCAATTTTAAAATCGGCTCTTATTTGCAAAAAATGCTTTGACATAGTGCATTTGTTCTGCCTGGGCAGCAGTAAAGGATTGTGGTATCATTTTGAAGAAGGTTGTTTGACAGAGCCTGTTTGTTTATTTGGGGTAATGTGAGCTGCATTCAGAAAATGCCATATTTTGTTTCATGATTGTATACATTCTCTCCCATTGCTCCCAGGCAAGACTTGTAAGCAGAGAAGACACGGATTTAGACCTTTTTTCCATGACCAGTGGAAGTGCTTTGTCTATGAAGAAAGAAAAAAAAAATCAGGCACACAGACACTCAGCGGGATCTTCAAGTAAGTTGTGGTTTCCTTCAGAATTAATTTAAAAATCACAAACGAATTGATGGAACATAAGGCCAACAAGCATTCTTTTATAGATAAGGGGTAGGATGCCAGCAACCAGAACTGCCTGAAGTGTGTATTTAAATTTTTTCTTTCTTTAAATGTCTTCTTTTAATATAAACCAAATTATTTACAAAATTAACAGCAACAATTTTTATTTTAATTATATTCTGTGACTCAGTGCTCTACTCCCCCACCTGCCATGAATTATATTGAATTATATGATCATTTAATTCTAAAGGAACTTTTTTGGCTAATTGTAAAAAGTTGGATTTATATATCAAAGTAGCATATTTTGGCCTCTTGTCATCAACTTAATTGATGTTGTAGGTAACCTTAACCTTTAAAAGAAACTTTGAAAGTAGCAGATTTTAGATAATAATACTATACTGTCAAGACCCTGCTTTAAAAACTATTTCTGCTGAATAGATGGCAGTTTATATTTATTAATGATGACTTTTTACACTTATAAACTTGTCACACACATCTATTATCTTTAATATGATTTCAACAAGAATTGCATTGTGGTTATAAACCCTGAAAAAAATAAACATTTAAAAATATTTGTATCTTGTGGTAATAGAGTCTAATTTTTTCAAACTCTTCATATACCCTAGAGGTTTTGAAATGTCTTCTATGTTTTGGTATATTAGTATAAAAGATGTTTTATTTGACATCATATTTTGTTAATTTCCCCAAAGTATAGTGAACCTCAAAAGTCCACACATATTAACTTAACTTTATTACAATATTAAGGTTTTTTGAAAAAATTTTATTATGCATTGATATTATAGTTTTATACATACAAAGTCAATACTTTTTTAAAAAAAGATTTTATTTATTATTTGACAGAGAGAGATAGAGCTCAAGCAGGGGGAGTGGTAGGGAGAAGGAGAGGGAGAAGCAGGCTCCCCACTGAGCAGGGAGCCTGACATGGGGCTCAATCCCAGGACCCTGGGATCATGACCCAAGCCAAAGTCAGACACTTAACCAATTGAACCACCCAGGTACCCCATAAAGTCAATACTTGATTCAATGTGAAAAATTCAAATTATCCAAATTGGTGCTTTACAGATAAATGAAAACTTAGAAATGATTCTCTTTTTATCCAGGCATGTGTCATTATTAGTCTAGTCATTTAAATCCATTAATATATGCAAGTTCATTTTGATAAATTTTAATTTGGTCTTGAAATAATGATTTTGATATATCTAATTCAAAAATATTTCCAGGCTTTAAGTTCTTAGAATGCTTGAATTTTCTTTACTCGATTATAGAATCTGATCACAAAAGGTTGCTCTCATCAATATGGTTAAGAAAGAAACATTTTATATTTTAGGTATTCACTAAGTAAAATTATCAATCTAATATAAAATTTTTGCATTATTAACATAATTTGTTAATTACATCAGCTTTCAAAATATACATTATATTCAGAAGTAATCAAGCTGCGTCACACATAATAATGAATAATGCTAGCTCCATTTTAAGCATTGCATATTATGAACTCATTATCACTATGGAGCAGTGTACAAAACAAACGAATTGCTTTGTCATGTCACAGAATATCAAAGTTTCTATTTATAATATATCATCTGACTATTAAAACACAAATAAGTCAATAAATCAGCAACTATTCTAAAATGTACAAGCTTTATCCTTCACTTACGTAACATGAAATCATAGATTTTAGAGAATATAAGATCATTATATAGATTTAATTTTTTAATAGTCTTCTTTTCTTTTTAAATTTTAATTCCAGTATAGTTACATACTGTGTTATTATTAGTTTCAGACATACATTACAGTGATTCAACAACACATTCTCTAAGGCACGGTAATATGGCTCCCCTCACTAATTCTGATTGGTTGTCAGTAAATGACATTTTAACGAACACTACTAAATCATTAAATCTGTTCACTAAGTGACAATTTAAGACAAGCCATGTTAGAAAAATATAGTTTTTATCCAATAACAGAATGATTATAAATAAAATACCACTTATTGAATTATTGTAGTTACTAGTTTACTACATCTGTATAATATAATGCCTCCCAGCATCAGTGTGCCTGAATTTGTATCATGACAATTTCCTCATCCTTAAAATAGGAATGCTAAGACAACTACTGTACCTACCTTTAGTTGTTGTTAGGATAAAATGTAGAGCATTTGAAACAATATCTGGCACAAAACAGGTACTTAATAAATAGTCTTTATAATTGCCACCTATACATAACCATAAAGAAGAATCATTTGAAGTAAGATATTAAAGTCGCTGGTATCTAAGCAAATGGGCTAACTAGCTCAGCTTATAAGAAACCTACTCTTAATAGTTTCTTAACTAAAAAACCTAGGGTAGCCTAATATCCATAGAAAACTTTAACCACCAACATCCTTGGGTCTTAGGCCTCCATGGCCCTGGGCCAACCGCGTACAGCTTTGGTATTTTGAAAGCCCCTTTTCCTCCAGCTTTTTCTCTCTCTTAAAAAACTTGTCACCTTATTAAAACTAAAGTATTTCTTTTAGCTTTGCAAGCCAAATCTAGAGAGTAGTTTATGGGCTGCAGCTATAAAACTCATTCAGCCTTTGAACTTTTCTATATATTTCTCTTTCTCTATTGCTATAATATTTGTAACATGTATTCTGTAGAATCAGATAAAGTCAGGTTTAAAATCCCAGTTCCACTATCACACAGAAGTTGTGTGACCTTAACTCTAAGAACAAGTTAACTCTCTGGAAAATGGGAATAATAATGTATCTCATAAAGTTTTGGTGAGGAAGAAATGAGTAAAAATATAGGTAAATCATGTGATACATTGCCTAGCGTATAGTAAGTACTTGGTTATATTGTTTTTGTTTTATGTCTTATGTTGTTGTTGCATAATTTTAAACAACTTCAAAGTAGAATTGTCTTCTTCTCTGTGTGTCAAATAATACCAGAACAGCGTACTTTCAGCATCATGCCAGTCATCTCAAGCAATACTGTCTTAGAGAATTTCCTAAGTTCTCTTCCCTTTCCTTTTAGGTCTTTCTGCTTTCTTTTAAAAGGCCAAGATAGTCTTCTGCTACATGGCCTTCTAATCTAAAAGATGAAAGAGGGCACATTCTTATTTTTAAAATGCCGTTTACAAAATGAGTTTGCAAATAAATTCCTCATTTAGACAATATTTAGACAAAATATTTGATTTCCTTAAATGATTTTGGCATTCTCAATTAATTTTTCCATTTGATACTTAAAGGATGCATTATAATAATAATTTTATTGTTATAACAATTTATAGCTTTACACATTTATTTTAATTATCTTTTCTTATTTATACTAATTTTTTTCCTTTGGCAGCTAAGCTAATATAAATAAGACTCAGAGTTTATTTTCTTTGCCTCTGGCCCAAAAAACTTAACAAGGAAAAGCAGCAACTTGAATCTATCTTTTCTTATTCCAGTGCTATCTTGCTTCCGTGCACTAACATATAATAGCTTAACTGTAAGAATAGAACATAATTAATGTAGTTCCTATTCATTTACTAAATGATCACTGCTCACTAGATACCTAGTTTAGTTTCCCAGTTGCCCCCTCCTAATAATTTCTGCACATTCTGGAACATACTCCATTTTCAGAGTTAGCTAGGGATTGAGAATCCACAGTACCCCTGTAATAGTGCATAATCAGCCTGAATTCAATTTCTTCTTGAAGTATATCTACATTTTCTTGAAATATAAGTCCTTTTAATATGGTATGAATTTTCTGAATATAGAAAAATGTATTTATTTTACAAGTGAAGCAGCTAATGTAGTTAAAGTGCATGAGAAAGGCTTCTCAGAGGCAAAATATTTGATTTGTACCTGGAATGACATTTGGGATGTAAGTAACGAAAGAAGTGGAAGAAAGCCATCTTAACAAAAGCAAAGGATAAAATTTGAATATATGTTTGTTGAACATTGAGCAGTATGTCTGGACCAGAGTTTGCACATACTAAAGTAATGCAAAATAAGACTGAATTAAAAATGAAGCCTAGTTTCAGGAAAGTTTGAAAGTAAAGTAGAATTTTGAAGGGCTTAGTCTCTAGCAGGGAGGAAAATCTCTCTCAGTAGTACTAATCAGACTTCTTTTCAGATTCTGTTGGACACAACAGTGTCCTACTGATTCTTTTATGTTTTTTGTTTATTCTTTTTCTCCCCTGCTAGCATGTATGTTCCGGGAGGTCAGAGAATTTAATGTAGTATCCTAGGTACCTAGAACAGCTCCCTGGCATGCAGGCCCTGTAATATCTATGTAATGAGTGAATGAATGGATGACTGACTGGCTGGCTGAATGAATGAATGAATGAATGAATGAATGTATATGCTCCACTATGGAACAGGAAATGTCACATAAGAGCTAGGAAGAGAGTATTTGGCAGTTTACTGCTCCATAGTGGGAGGCAGGATATTCTGACAAAGAAGGGGGGTAAAACCTTAACTGTTTGATAGACCTTCCACAGTATCTGGCAAAGCTTCTAAGAGCACCTGATCTATCCAGAATCCTGGTATATACAATCTATCCCAACAGTAAGCGTTTTCTTCCAAGTAAGTCTTTCAAACAACTAATCATGAGATTCAGATGCCCATGGATCCAACCTACTTAAAGCAAATCCTGTCATTTGTTCAATCAAAAATATTTATGGGGTGCTCTTGAAGGCTCAGTGCATCACACAGGTGAGAGAGTGCTGAGCAACACCGGTATATCTCTGGCCTTCATGGAGTTTATAATTTATATAAATATATGCTGTAACAGTCTGGGTCCAATCAGAAGACAGCTATCATACAGTAGGTTAAACAAGGAAAGTTTAAGTATTATTATCTATACTAAAATATTATCCATATCAGCTATGAAATATAAAGAAACTCTATATGGTACCCTAGGGCTGAGGGAGAGCACCCAAGGAAGGACGAACTTGGAAGAGGTTCAAACCTCATTGGAGAAGGTGTGGTTCAGCCACCAGAGAGCAGACAGGTTCCCTGGTTTGGCCAGACGAGAGTTGGTCTGGAGTTACTGGGCAAACAATAGGCAATTATCTGGAGTGGGGGGGGACGGGGGGGGAGCAAGTAATGAGCAATTGGTAACATAGGCATGCAGTGAGAATGGGCACTGATAAGGCTTAAGGTGGTTTCCCTGTTTTTCGTATGGAGAGGATAGCACACAGATTATTGCTAGGCTGAAGCTGTGGGGGTGCAGACGAATCCTGTTCTGGGACTGTGGCTCAGGCAGGCTGCATCAGAGGTCCTGAACCCACAAGGCCACCTGTGCCAGAAATTGCAAAACCTCTTCTAGCAGTGTCCCTTCAGCACCCTCTATTGAGAAAGCTTAACATTTTTCTTACTTTAAAGGAGAAATGCTTAAAGAAATTCTTTTATCACAAAACATATAATGAAGGGTGTATTCATTGCTTGTAAATTGATAATTGACATATGCATGTACTAAATTACTACTCTCTGAATAGCATATGTGTATGAATTATGTATATTTTAAGAATTATATAAATTATATGATTCATATATAAATATTTATTTATATATACAAATATAGATAAATATTTATATGTATAAATATATATAATTATGTGAAATATATGTGTATATATATGTGTATATATATATGTGTGTATATATATATATGTATATATATATAAAACATCTTTACAAAAGTAAATTGAACTCACTGTTCTTCTCTTTTAAAGAGTTACAGCTTGGCCCAAATTAAGGCCTAGTATTATTTTACACACAGCCTCTTAGGCTAGAAGATATGCTTGGGTGAGGAAAATTGCAAAAAAAATTTCTCAATTGAGAAGAATTGAGGAAAAGCGTAAGAAGACCTCAAATTGTTAAGAGAATGTCATTCCATCATTCCTTTTCTCTTTCTTCTAAGTTTTAGAGGCTACTTCCAGCCTATAAAACTATATCATTAACTAAGGAAAATAATTAACTAAGGAGTGACTATTTTTTTTTAAAGATTTATTTATTTGTGTGTGTGTGAGAGAGAGAGAGAGAGACTGTGGGGGGAGGGACAGGGGGAGAGAATCTTCAAGCAGACTCCCTGCTGAGTGCAGAGCCCAACATAGCGCTTGATCTTACCACCCGTGAGATCATGTCCTGAATAGAAACCAAGAGTCTGACACTTAAACAATGGAGCCACCCAGGTGCCCCAGGAATGATTTTAATAAAGTGTAGCATAGCTCTCACTAAATTGGAATTATGGAGTCCAGAGGTAAGAAATGATTAATATGTCAGTTGCATTTTTAAACACAGTGAGAGACAGTGTGGCATTGGTAAGAGTATGTGTTAAGAGACTGGGAAACAGATTTCTAATCCTAGCGTGGCTCCTCACCAGCTTGTGACCTTAGTTAAGTCCTTTACAACTCCTTTGTAAATCTAGTAGGTAGAAGGCAGCCTGGAACAAAGGAAAGAAATTTGGGGTAGGCCAGATTGAATCTGAATCCCATTTCTTACACTTGTATTTTCGTGAGCTTGGATGAGATATTTCAGGTTTGGTTTGTCCATTTAGAAGATTTCATGGAAAATTAGATAAATATATAAATATGTATTTTTGCCCACATGTAAAAAAGATGGAAAAAGAAAAAACAAACATAAAGGAGACCCAAGAGTCCTGATAGCTTTAGAATTCCATGATCCTGGAAATAGAATGATAAAACTTTGTATGTGACAATTTCCCAATTAAAAAGCAATGGAAGCTATTATTTCTGATATTTTATAGTATGACAATCATGTTTGTAACTGAAAATTTTCTCCACACCATAATACTTCTGACTCTGATTTCAAATGTTTTCAAATTGTCTCTAATTACTTTAGCTAATTATAGTCAACTGAGATGGGAAAAAAAAATAAACCTTTTTTTCAAATGTTTTCCAAGTAAAGATCAGAAGAACCCCATCATCAATGAGAAATGACAGCTATTTCATAAAATCAAGTTGAATTTCAAAAAGCTAGAAGTGATCCTGAAACTCAACATGCCTATTGTAAAAATTTGGCTTAAAGATATTCTACTATAAATACTTAGTAGTGGGTATCTTGATGTCCTAATATATTTTTTTAATGTGAGAAAAGACAAACAAGCAAAATTTCCTAATAAGAACCCAGTCAACATTTCATAGGGTGTACTTGGAAATGATCTTTAGCTTAATCCTCAGCTAGATATTTACTTTTTAGAAAGAAGTTGTTTGTAAATTTAATATTGAAGACACTAAAGAGGAAACTAGGTATAGAAATACAGCTACAAAGTAATTTAATGAATAGGTTATCCTGAAAGTACTTAATTAGTAAAATCTATGATGTTACAAATGTAAAATGTTATGATGGGAAAAATGAAGGAATAACATGTTAGGCAACTGTCCTCTTTAAGACAAATTTCAGTTTTTCAATTTGTAAGACTTTGTGAAAGGTGACCTTGCTTTTAAATCTGATTATTCTCATGCAGGGCTATAGTCCCTTTGGAAGTATGTTTTAAAGAGAACTCTAGTATATTATGGGCCAAAACTAGAAGGAAAGAGAGACAGTCTCTCTTTTTTCTTAAGGGTTCTGTTTTTGAAGATGAGGTTAATATTAATAATATTTTATATTCACTTTGAATGAATTGTATCTTGGAAGTTATTTGTGGTGGTCTTATTCAGTGAGCATTTATTGAGCACTTAATATGTATTAGGTATGATTATACTTATAAGGATAATTTCAAATTCAGTTCAGTTCAAATTCAATTAAATATCAAAATTCTAAACTTTTTAAAAATGCAGGTCAGCCTCTGTACCTTATAATTATACTTAATATAACAAATGTTTTAAAAAGTAGAGGTTAAATTCCACATATGAATAAAATCATATGGTATTTGTCTTTCTCCAACTAACTTATTTCACTTAACATAAGACTCTCTAGCTCCATCCACATCATTGCAAATGGCAAGATTTCATTCTTTTTGATGGCTAATATTCCATTGTATGTCTATACCACATCTTCTTCTCTAATTAGCATTCTGACTTCTTTGATAGTTCTGCTACCTCCTACTGGTCCCTTACATTGCATAACTTAAATTTACAAATCAGTAGATTTTCTCATTGGATGTCTAGAAATGTTTTACATGTAACTTATTTTCTGCCACAGAGTGGTCAAAGATGAGTAAAAGTTACATTTAATCATGTACCTATTTGCATATTTTTCATAATAAACTGAAACTATACATAAAAAGAATAAGTTGAGTTTTTGTTCAATTGCCCACTGATTAGCATATTGGTTTTACTTATACCCGGCCTTTAAAAAAATCTAGATTAGTTACATCATTCTGATATATTTTCTTCATATACTATCTGGAAAAAACATGTAGTCTCTAGTATACCATATCAAATTTTGCAAAATTCAAAGAAGACACTACTCATTAATATTACTTTATTAACATGTGTTCATGTAATACAGCCAAAATCAACTCAAATACAGGAGTATTCTTTGAACAACTTCAAAAATTCTGGTAACAACTCATCTACAAAGACCTTGGGGAGTAAACAGAGAGAGAGAGTGGTATAAGTAAACAATAAGAAAGTCTGAAAAAAACTTTTGGTAATTCTTAAATTTAAAAAATCATGTTAGGGTTTATGAAATCATATAAAAATATAGATGGGCATAGATACGGATACACGTATAGAAATATCTTTCTCTTATATTTCCTCACTTACAGAAATTGAAGATTGTATTGTTTTTCATTAATACCTTTTATTCATTTTTAATTTCATAGGCCTTATTTCCAGGTAATGGACAGTTCTTTCCATTCCAAGGCATCCAAAAACAGATACGCATCTTACATTGGCTACCTAATGATTTTCTTTATGGTACAGTTATGTCAGAGGCATACTTTATTTCTCTTAAACACGATACTATCTTCTTTACAATAAATCTTAGTCATTTGAAGCTGAGTTTCAACTCAGTTACTATCACCTTTGGGCAAATAGTTTAACGGCATTACCTCCGTTTCCCCATCTTTAAAATGAGGGTGATGTGTGTCTTGTGGAGTTGTAATGAGGATTGGAAGAGTTGGTGAAAATAAAGTACTGAGCAAGGGGCTGGGAGGTAGTGAACTCTTACATCCCCGCAACATCACATTTTCAGGCAAGTTATGAGTAAACTGACAATGACAGAGATTTGAAGAGGACATGGACAATGAGAAAATATGAGCCCTAACCTGTAATACTCGTAATAGTTCTGAGAGTAAAAAGTAATATAACTGTGCTTAAGCAAAAAATCTTGTGGATGCTGAATGCATAATGAAGAGGTGTTAACTATGTGCACTTTTAATTAACTGCCATACTAAATGGTATAAGTGGTGTCCACCTACAAAATCTTCTAATAAAATAATTCCACGATACCATTGTCCATGCGGATTGTTGCAAAAACGCATTGTACAAGAACTAAAAATTGACTGTCGTATCTCCCAGTTAAATGATTGAAACTTCCATCCAATATAGATATTATATTTTTGTCCAGATAAAAAGAGGGTAAGGATAAAACTTTATAAACAATTATGACCAAGTTGAACTTTTTTTGTTCTATATATGAAATCTGGCTTTGCTTATCATCTTTTTTTTTATCTGAAGTGTTTGATTTATAGTAAAATGTCAATAAAAAAGCTAGAGCAACATCATGTAGAATTTTTTAAAATTTTTGTTCAGGAAGAGTTGGTCTCTAACAATGTAAATTTGTAAATTTTAAGGCTCTTTTTATTATTGCTTAAACCATTAACTTGGACTCTTCTTGGTCTCAATTTTTTTGGCAGAAGCTTTAAAAATACGAATTTGTTAGGTCTTTTATTTTGTTCCTGAACTTTGACAATTAATCAAACACATTAACATTAACACTTTAACCTTAAAATATTCCCACAACCAGAACTAGATAATCAAAATTAATTATACCAAGAGCATGTTGACATGGTTGGTGGAGTCATCTAATACATATGTATTACAATTCTAGTACAAAGTAGGCACATAATAAATAGCTGTTGATTTAATGTCTTTTAACAACTTGATACTGCCTATTTCCAAGATCTAAGACAATTTAATGAAACAACAATGATTCCAGACACAGTTAAATGTAACAGTTATTAGTAATCACAGAACAGTGTTTACAGATCTAAAACCATAGTTTCACCAGCAGCTGACATTATCCAGAGAATGACAAATTTCAGCTGTACTTGTGTGAGAAAACTAGTTGTACATATGGCAACTACATTTATTCTTTGTTAAAAATAAAACAAAAAAACAGACATTTTTAATATTTTTGAGGACAGAATTCATGAATGCTCTATTGATATTAGATTAAAGCATCATGTTTCTAACTGTAGTATTCTAGTTCTTATGCCTTTCCTTCATGTTCATTTCCTTTTTTAAAACAAATGGCTATACTCCGAATTTGGGGGGGGTTGTCGTTGCTTTCAAACCAATTTCTTACACTAGCTAATGTGGTGAGTAAATAAATGGGTATGGTCAAATGTGAAATGCATTTGTCAAATGAATGAAACTGAAGTGCAATAATATAATAAATCCTCAGGCTAGTCTTGTTTATTGTTGCCAAATGTCTCCCTGCTAAGAACTAATAAGCATGAAAAGGGATAATGAAAGTTTCCATGAAAAGTTTTTGGGAAATCTATCCACAAGTCTTCACTATCTGGGAATGTGGAAATAAGTATTTGTTTTATACAAGTTCCATATGAGGACTGTGAAGATGGAATTATTAGAATAGAGTAAAATGGAAAGCAACTACAGTGTGATAGTTACTAATATTATTTGGCACATGGAAGAAAATTGACGGGGAAGGTCCACTGCAAGGCAGAATAGAACAGTGCCTGTTATAAAATAGGCACTAAATAAATACATGTTGAATGAATATGTAAATAAAAGGATGATTTTAAGATTTATTTATTTATTTTAGAGAGAGAGAGCTGGGGGGGGGCATGGTGGAGGGAGAGAATCCAAGCAGACTCCCCAGTGAGTGCCAAGCCCTAGGTGGACCTTGAACTCACAACCCTGATATCATGACCTAAGCCAAAATCAAGAGTCGGATGCTTAACCATCTGAGCCACTCAGGCACCCCTACAAGGAAGATTTTATTTTATTCTATTTTATTTTTCTTTATTTATTTGACAGAGAGAGACAGCGAGAGAGGTAACACAAGCAAGGGGAGTATGAGAGGGAGTAGCAGTCTTCCTGCCGAGCAGGGAGCCCGATGCAGGGCTCAATGCAGGGCTCGATCCCAGGACCCTGGGATCATGCCCTGAGCGGAAGGCAGACGCTTAATGGCTGAGCCACCCAGGGCACCCCTAAAAGGAAGATTTTAAATTAAAGCTTTCAAAGACCCCAAGTGATCTCAAAAATCTAATTTGTGTTTTAAATGTTTAAATTCCAAAGGATAACTGCTTAATGATAAACATTTGAAGATTTACTTAAAATGCATGTTTTTGCTAAAAGTTTACTTTGGCTAAATTAATTAACATGGGAAAGTGAGAGGTAAGACAAGATTATCAGAAATTAAAATAGTGTTATATAAGAACTAGGTTATTTCAAAGGGATATACATATCAATTAAGGGTAGAAGATACTCTTAATTATTAGCATCATTATACCATTGTTCTTTAATTACAAACAGTTATGGACACTTGGTTGTAAATATAATAAAATTGAATAGAGTCCTGAAGAGAACAATAAAAAAAAATGATTAAAGGAGTTGGTAATAGACCTTACCTGAGGTGATAAGAGTAAAGGGACATATGATCTGATTTTTAGAAGTGACAGTGTTCAGTAGAAAATGGATAGCTGGGTAGTTACAATTTTTATTTCCTAGTCAATTTAGAAATTTAAACACTCAATAAGTATCGAGTAGGAATCCAGAAAATTGCAATAATCAAAGTAATATAGAATAGTTAACAATGGAAAGAAGAGTTTTAGTTAATCTAAGGGCCATATGATAGAAAGCAAGCCTAGTTCTGAAAAAAAAAAAAAAACCTATTTGTATTTTACAACTGAAATAAATCACTCAAAAACATTCCCCTAGAAAAACAAATAATAATATTGAACAATATTAGTATGAGAACCACAGAATTTATAGAAATAAGACAATATTTTTAGCACCACATTTTAGCCATCTTTGTGCAGAGACAGCCACAAGGTATTTTCAAGAAGAAATCAACACAATAGTGTGTTACAGATAGTAAAACCTGGCAAACAGTGTGTACAATAAGGGGGCCTTAAAACTTCTAGATCAAATTTGAAGGGCCTTAAAACTTCTAGATTCAAATTTGAATACCACAAGGTATTTTCAAGAAGAAATCAACACAATAGTGTGTTACAGATAGTAAAACCTGGCAAACAGTGTGTACAATAAGGGGGCCTTAAAACTTCTAGATCAAATTTGAAGGGCCTTAAAACTTCTAGATTCAAATTTGAATACCACAAGGTATTTTCAAGAAGAAATCAACACAATAGTGTGTTACAGATAGTAAAACCTGGCAAACAGTGTGTACAATAAGGGGGCCTTCAAACTTCTAGATCAAATTTGAAGCTATTATAAAAGATCAAGAAATAGGCAAAATACAAAAGTAAAAATCTATATAATATCTATCAAAATAAGATTCCTCACTCTATTTGGTATGTATTAGATTTTATGCTCATTAGGAACTGTTTTTCAGATAAATATATGTAGCCAAGGCAAATTATATGTGTCTGATTTAGAAATAATAGACATCATGATTTTTACCAACAATAACAAATACTGAGGATATTTTCTATCAAATGTACCAAACCTAACTGATTTTCTTAGTCGTACGTCTCTTAAATATTGGGTAAGATGACTAATTGTAAATGTCATTGTCCAACTGAAATATTGAGAAACAGAAATTTTATTAATATTTTATAAGCTATAGAGAAAACTTCTAGTCACTGGAAAAGCTTGAAAACAATTTGAGAAACAAGCAAAATCACCGTGATTTATTGAGGAAATCTGAATATGATATAGACAACCTGTTATCCGTCTTGTTTTCATTCTCAGTGTTCGATTTTAAACTACCTAACTGAAGTTCACTGTAAATGATCATTATAATTCAAGGTTGCACATAGCAATGACCTTAAAAAGCAACTGTTATTTGAACACTGTAATAACTACCTCAGCCTCAAGCTTACCCAGTGTAACTCATTCACAGCACTTAAATTGATGTAAACGCTTTGCTGCTAAAAATTTGTTCTGGTCACTTTCATTAAAATGTTGAATTTTTTTTTCTCCATGCTTTACTTGTGCTGTATCTGGTGTTAAGCAATACAATATGGGAAGGACTTTGAAAGGATTTCTCTATCCAGACACATAGTGTTGGGTGTATCGATTAAAATCCAATGACGTATTACCATACATCATGAAATTTCTATTTTGACCGGTTTAACGAAGTTTTTTTTATACATACCAGGAGAGTCATTCAAAGCATTTTACATATTAAATTACTTATCAAAACACAGCATATATAGACCTTGACATTTGTTAAAGAACCAAGGATTTAACCAAAAAATTTTTTTAAAGGACCAGAACAAATCTTTAGCAGAACACAGATTATGTGGCAAAGAAGTGACTTAATGGAAGATAGAGCATACTTATCAAGACATACTTTCAGCATATATGTAAGAAACAGATTGGTTAATTTGTATGATCACCTGCAAATATACAGCAGACCTTTGTTAAAGAAACATAAAATCTATAACAATAATGTCGCAGGAAAGAGACAAAAACTGTTCAAGGTCCTTTAGTCATAATTTTTTTTATTCCAGGAGCCCATCAGTAGGTCTAGCTCTAATTTTTTGAGGCAAGATTCTCTCGCTATTGTATTTTCATGGAGGTAAGTAATTTTAGAATGATTATACATCGACTGTATTAAATTGCTTCTTTATTTTCTTTTTTCCATTTCTAGAGTAGTTACAGGACGAAGTAATAGCTTTATATAGCCAATATGTGGTTCCTTTATAGTTGTGTTGTTTTACTCCCTGATTTATGTTCCATGTATCTGGTGGTTCAAGAATTTGACAACAAAAAGACTCTCACTAAATGCAATGAGAGAATAAGCTATATTGATTACTGCCCAAATTATTTATTTACAAATATCAAAACAATAAAATGCAAGCTTTTAATCACATCAAAAATGTATTTTTAAAAACTATATGTATACATAAGTATGTATGTAATTTTAAAGACTAATTTCCTACAGCATTTTCATTCCACCGAAAATATACTTTAAAATTATTATAAAGGTGTTTAAAAATATCACACAATATGTGTGTGATAAATTATTTGCTGAAGGGGGTACACTAAACAATGAAAAATTTACAAACTGCCCTCTAAATATAGGGTTACATTGTGGGTGAGTACAAAAAGACTTGAAGATTCATCAACAGCTTCAAAATAACAAAGACAACAGAACAATATTAGGGAGAAAAATTGTACCATACAGTAAATTTGTAGTCA
The DNA here is from genome assembly GCF_002007445.2 of Ailuropoda melanoleuca. NCBI lineage: Eukaryota > Metazoa > Chordata > Mammalia > Carnivora > Ursidae > Ailuropoda > Ailuropoda melanoleuca. The sequence continues at coordinate 57,286,910 of NC_048232.1, forward strand.
ATAGAAAAATCCTTTAGAATACAGAAACACTGTTAAGAATGAATTTTGGGCTAAAGAAAAGCCATGTTTTAATGCAGTTCAATTTATTTCATTTTGAAATAATTATTTTAGAAGTCTATGAAATTATAAATATTTCAGTACTTTGTACAGAAAGTGTCTCCCTCCCTACATATTATTTGTCAACTTTGATAAAAAGCTTATATGAAGAGTAAAGGCATTAAGTAATACATCTTTATACAATTAAGTTACTTTCATAGACAGTATTAACCAATAATGAACTATATTATTGGATTATATTTTAAAATACATACTTACTTGTACATATTACCTTGATTAGTGCTTGCAAGGAACTTGATTTAGCTTTCTCTGTTGGAAGAAAACATTTGTCAGCCATTTATGGAAATCTGCTTACTCTTTTTAAAATTAATCTGTGTTTGTCTTAAATATATCTGAATTCTAAATGTGTCCCAGTAGCTCTTCAGTTCTCAGACCTCTCTGCTACCCCACCCCTTCAGCCCCAGCTTTCTCCCCAAATTATGTGTTCTCCTAAATACATACTTGCTATCCAGGAAAGAGTTTATTCATTAAAGAATGTTTACTGCTGGGGCAAGGTGAGAGTTTGCTGTTACTGTTGTTGTTTTCCAAAATAGACCAAGAAGACTTTCTGTTCTGCTATTTGGGAAAAAAATATATTTTCAATATGTAACTAGCAAGTAGAAAGATGGTAAGTTTTTAGGATACTTTCTTACATTTTTTAGGCCACTATTTTATCATTAGGAAATTCTTTTTAAAAAAATGGAAATTCTTGCTTTTCTGCATTAGTAATATTCCTGTTGCTTGAGAGAGTTCATGCAGTTTTGCAAAGGACTACTGACTGATTTAAGGAAGTAGCTTCATGCAGGCTAACTCTGGCCGGCACTTGGAAGCCAACGGTAATTACCTAGCATAGTTTTCTTCCCTCTGTCTGCCTTTGAGTACCAGCTGTGAAGGTCTCTAAACTCCTGAGCCATGTTCTGTCTCTAACTCCATTACACTCTTGAGCCTGTATCAATAGATATTACTCTCTCTGTCTAGCATACCCCCTCTTAATAGCTTCTTTTCCTGCCTTTCACTAGTATTCTTTTTGTAGACTAAAAGTAAAATATGCTACCTTTACAGAGGTTCATTAACTACTTTGAATTTGTTTTCCTAATCACAGTTTTAGTATAAAAATCCAAAAATCAGTACTCTTTTAAAAGAGCTTTTAAATATAAAATGGGTTTTACAATCAATATTAACCATCATGCTGCACCATGTTTGAAATTAAGGCAAATTTCCACAAAAGGTCTAATGTTTCCTAACCTTTCTATTTAGACATATTTTTTAAATATTTTAAGTTTTAGTTGGAGAAGCATTAATTTTTTTGTAAAAAATTAAATATTTCCCTTCCTAAACTTATTTAAAGGACAATAGCATCACAATGGAGAGTCATGTGGTTTGAAACTTTGCCTCAAGCCAGTACTAAAGGAGCTCTGGAATTCCTCACTCTGCTGCTTTTCAGACCCTTTCCCCACAGATCCATCCCTGTGCTTGCTTAATCCTCAGGAGATTTAAAGCAGATGATCATAATTCTTTAATAGTATTTTTGATATGGCATCTTGGGATCTTGCTGAGTAAAACATTCCTAATCTACCATCCCATTCTTTCAACTACTATTTATTTTTAGCCTCTAACAATTTTTGGTACTTTTTTTCTGGATAAGTTCTAAATTGTTGACCATAATGATTTCTTCCATTTTATAGCACCTGTTTACAAAGCACTCTCATAGGTGTTACCACCATTGCAATATAATCAGAAAAGCAGTACCCTTCACAATAACCCTGCAACACACAGATTGTTTCCCTCATTTATAAAACTAAGGCTTAGAAAGGTTGTAACCTGTCCGGAGTCACAAAGCTAGGTTTTATGCAGCCTCAGATTAGAACCCATAAATTTCTTTAGATTCTAGATCTAATATGTTTTCTGTTTTGCCAGGAAATCTTTTTTTTCTGAAGAAGTCCTTAATTCAGAAGAACTATTTCTAAAACTAATCATAACATACTCATTTATGAAAAGACAGTGATAAAAATTTAAACTATGAAAATGTAAACAAATTTAGATATCTAAAAAGTAGAAAGATATTATAATCTCAGTCTTGAGATACCAGTCTTGATTTGTAGATAGAAGAAAACATATCTATTTAATTTTTTCAATCACTTCCTTTTATTTGAACAAAATGTAAATGTACTTTATACCAAACTTTGATTATTTTGCAAACGAAAAGGTAATTCAATATGCTTTTTTATAAATTCAAAGATCATATAGTTCTAGAATGTGTGTTGTTGACAAATATATTTCTTACTTTAAAATATGATTCTACTTTGATCAAGTTAAGTGATGGGTCCTTTTAATATCACTGTCTAGGTTTTTCAATTAAGGGAATATTTGCACCAATGATAGCAAATACAGGACCTTCTAAGAAAGAACGTATATCATTCCGTGACAATCCTGTACAACTCAGTGGTGGATGGGGAAGTGGCAAAAAGAAGGTGAAAACTTCAAACTAATTCTTCAAGCTTCAGCATTCAAAACATATGGCACACAGTTTTCTCAAGAGATCTATGGATATCTGGTCATGTTACCAATTGAATACAAGGTTTTAGAGTACTGTATTTAATTTGTATTATTATACATATTCCACAATTTTGTTTGCTGATGGGGTTATCTGATTTCCCATCTGTAAAATACAGTTTTGCTATTGTTCCTTTGTTTATGAGGAATGGCCTCCAGAATTAATTCTTAAAAATATTTGAATGGAATTTGCATATCCAATTTCTTCTTTTGTTTAAAGATTTTATGACATGTGTGTTAAAGATGGTTTTTGTTACCAGTAATAAGTTGTAATACCATACATATACTGTAAGAGAATAAAACTATAATTTATTGACACTGTTAATAGTATTAATGAATAATTAACACATTGATGAATTATATTTGACCAGATTATAACATTAGATATTTCAAAGATAAATTGATACACAAAATACTTAGACAATGAAAATGGCCTTCTTTTTTTTTTTACGTTAAGTCATCTTAAATGGAGTTAAGAAAATATGCTTTCTGTTTAAACTAAAATGAAATATCAATTTAAATATTTATATTGTTATATATTCTATCATTTGAATTTTAGTTACAGCGCCTCAAAATTGATTTAAAAAATCTTTTCAAAGCTCCATCTTAAAATTTTGTAATATTAATCTATTTTCTAAAGTTACAGACCAGTTTTGTTAAGTTCTTATTATTTTGTGATTAATATTCTGTGATGTCTTAGTAAATACAATGTGCAAAATACTGTATTTACCTCTCCTGCGCCTTAGGATTTTTACTTGCCTGAGTCTGGAGCTTTTTTCACCAAGCTTAAGTTCTCCAGTGATTTCCCAGTGTGTTGCTGTGTAATAGGATCCACTGAACTTTAGGTTTTTTTCCCTTTGTTTTTCCTGCCCTGAATTGAAGTATTTCGTCTAAAAATGACTAAGCAGGTTTAGAGATGCATTTATTTAGTTCGTGCCCCCTATCGACTTTTAGAGCTCTATTGCATTTCAAACCTATAAATCTCTTTTAACTTGATTGAGATAGAAATGTTAATGAACCTTGAGCTGGCAGTCAAAGAAAACAGAGATTCATATGTTGTGGCCTGGAAATTGAGCTTCAGAACATAAGCTCCATGTGTAGTTGCTTTATGAACATGCTGTTATGTCATCCTTTTACTAAGAGCATCCACAGACCAGCATAATGTAATGATGGAAAATATTTTATCTCAACTTATTGTGAACCCTGCAAGAGAAGACCACATCAGAGCTGAAACTGATGGGGTTTTATGGTTCATATGCTCAAATCAATGAAATGGAAAGGTTAGTATGAGAAGTGAGATGTTTATGATTAAACTGTTTTAGTGCCTAAAAATAATTTAGTCTATAGTTCCCTTATTCTGTGATTTGTGTAATTGTTTCATAGTATTAATTCTGAGGCAGATGATGGGTGCTGACGCTTCTTAAATTTGTAGGTGATAATTGATGAAGATATCAATAAAATAGTGTCCTAATTATGGTGTTAACTTGGAAATTCTTTGTAGTGTTGTTTATTGTGTCTGGCCTTAAAATGTTCATTTACAAAATCAGAGTTCAAACATCATTTTTTACATTAGTTTATTTGCGTTTTTTAACATAGAAAAGGTAAATTTCAAAATTGAATACATTTTTTAAAATAATTTAATTTTTTTTTAATTTTAAAAGTTGAATAAAACCTGAAATAAATCAAACCAAGAGATACTTTTTCTCCTGCTGCCTTGAGGGGAGACATTAAGGCAAATATTTGTCTTTAAGATTTGAGAAGGCAAAAATATGAGCCCTATATTGTCACTTAGTTGACTGAATTTTAGATTGATAGTGATGGACCCAGGCAATGTTACTATTCAAATGCACAACCCCAAATGACATTTTGTCTTTCCTGAACCTTTCCCAATTCTGTTCTTGCCTTCCTACCTGTCTCTCACCCCAGTGCTATCACAATCACCAAGCATTTCCAATGAGAATGACAAAGTGAATCCCTGATCACAAAAAGGCTAGTGGAAGTGTTGGGCAGTGTTTGGAGATTCCAGAATGTCTTGATATGAGAGTTAACTCTATTGGTTTATGGAGGTATCACCTTACCAAGGTCCAGTTTGCCAACATCATTCTTTGTGCACATTGTGCATTAAGAGAGCTTATTAGGTATTTTAAGAAGCATTCCAAAGCCTAATTTCTTACTGTGCTCATAAATTAATTAAAGGTACAACCACCACATTAAAAACCAGAAAAGTCAGAATAGTATAACAGAAGCCAAAGCACTGTTAAAGGCAACACTCTGCCTTAAAGGCAAAAGGGAGACTATACCAAGATTCCTGGAAATTAGTTTTGAATTGTGCTTTTTGGAGAGAACAAGGGATAATGCATTTTAACCAGAAAGAATAAGTTGGAAGGCACAGCCAGGGATTAAAAGGTTTTTACATTAAAATTGCAAATGAACAATAAATAGCAGTGTTTTAAGAGATCTCTGTCTAATTTTAAATCCTCACATCATTAGCATAAGCAGCGTTGGATGTTCCATGTTTTGATTATGCTGTTATTGAACTAATTTTCTCTTGGTTGCTTGTAATTTACTCATATTCGTTCATTTTTCTCAAAATCTGGGTAACATTGAGCCAAAGCTCAGACTAATAAAATTAAACATGCAGGGTATATTTTAATAGTATTTTACTGGGAGTGTGCTATTATCAAAGTAACTATAATTTTCTTAGAAAAGAGAAACAGTTTTGCTTATTCTTTTGAAAAAAAAAAAGTTGCTACAGTCTCCCCTTATTATTTCCTTTATTATCCTATTTTCTACCAAATGCAGCTTCTATCATCTTTAAGATCCAGAAAATAATTCGCCATCTGAATTTATGGTTTTCATGACTCTACTGGGAGAAAGTGAGTTATCCAGTGAATATTCTTTAACTTAGGGGAAGAAGACCCCTACTCATTCTTTGGAAAAATGGTTGTCAGGGCTAATTTCTAACTCATCACTAATGAGAGAGGTAATTCTGTCTTTTTCCATACAGAATGAAATCCATTATCTACCATGACATCTTTGCTTACCTGGATGCAGCTGTTTTTGTCATTGATGGTTGTGATATTCAGAGAAAGCCTCTTTCCAGAAGCTAAAGAACTGTAATCTAGGCCTATGTTGTCTAGAACATTAGCCACAGCCACTAGCCACATGTAGCTACCTAGTACTTTTAATGCGGTTAGTCTGAATTGAGAGATGATGTAAATATAAAATGCAGATTTCATGCATTTAATATGAAAAGAGAATGCAAAATTGCCCAATAATTTTATATTGATTGTGTTAAAATAACAGTATTTTGGCTTAAATTAAATGTATTATTGAAATAATTTCTTTTTTATTTTTTAAGATGTAAGTACTAGAAAAATTTGAAATTACATATGTATTAGACATTATATTTCTAATGGATAGAACTGATATGAAGGCTAGTCTCTGAGATAACTTAGGTAGGGTGTTATTGAGGCAGAAAATAATTGGTGAGATAGTAGATAAAAGATAGTGACCTCAGAAAGCAGGGCACAAAAATTCTAGTTTGTAAGAAAAGGAAACTTTGATTCTGCTAAACATAGTGAATATTATGAAATAAAAAGGAAAAATACCCTCACTTGTGGTTCTAGACTTTAAGATAGTAAAATTGAATTTGATTCCATTATAATTCACGTATATGTGATATATAGTTCATTTTGTTTTTATTTGTTTTTGATAAGAGACCATCTTATAAAGTCAAGTCAAAGTCTTTTATGTTACAGGGGGCAAGAAACAGAATTAGCACTCACCTTGTGGTCTATGTTATCTCAGGCTTTACATATGTATAGCTGTTAATTTTCAAAGGCATGATTTGAACTGTGACATAAATAGGGTCTTTTAATGGGAACAGTATTATATTTGGCATCCTACTGTATTATAAATCCAGTTTTAATCTAATACAGAAAACATGAAAACCACTAACAGTTGCATAAATGAATATGATACATTTGAAAACAGGACGTAGAGTGTTTCTAACTTCTAAAAAGCGTATAATCAACATGTGCTTTATGTGGTCCTGCCTGACCACCATTTTTCCTTCCCCTCCAAATATTATGCCATTCACCTACTGTTCCTAGGAGCCAGAATCTTACCCAAGTCAAAACTGAAGTGAAACATTTCACATGACTTTTCGTTTATGACATACCCCTACCAGCACTTTAGAGCGAGAGCCCCCTCTAGGAGATCTGGAACAGCCACCTGCAGAAGGGATCACGAGGACCCTCAAGCTCAGGGAACACAGAGCAGCAGGAAAGAATGCCACAACTGGTAAGGTCTGCTCTACACTGGGAGCTCAGAGTAAGGGCTTCTCCGGTCCTTGTCTGTCATCTTTGCCTTCAGACAGTAGCTAGCCAAGGTGCTACAGGAAATCCTTTCTGGGGAACTTTTGAGAAAAGTGAACTATTCAATTATATTACAACCAGTGAAGTTTTCCTTTTTATTTCAAGGTTTATTTTTACCATGACTGAGTGTAATCTTCATAGCATCCTTACATTTTAGGTATTGGTATAACCCCTTTTCCAGTGCAAAGGCAAAGGTGAGAAACTACTTCAAGTCTGTATGTGTTTATCAGGGGTAACCAGGTGAGTAAATCTAAAACTTTTTTTTTTAATGTCATTGGAATTTCCTAAAAAATAATTTTCTCTTGCAAAAGCAGTAATAGAAACTTCAAACCCATTTTATGACCCTCATAGAATTGTTCTAGATCAACATTGTACAGTACAAATATAATGTGAGCCACATATGTAATTTCAAATTTTCTGGCAGCCACATTATAAATGTAAAAAAAAATTTGATAAAATTAATGTATTTTATTTAACCCAATATCTCCAATACATTTCTTTTATCAAATAGAATTATAAGGACATTATCTTACAGGGGAAAAAAAGCTTCAACTATCTTACCCCCTAAAATTGCATGTTTTGGGAAAAATAAAATGATATAAAAATAAGATGATTTCTGACTGGTGTATCATAGACATAGTAAGGGTAGATCTATTTCTCATCTCTCTCTGAATCATTCAGATTTTGTGTAGCCATGATGGACTTTCTATTAACTTTGGAATGAGTCCAATGCATAGAATAACTCAATATAATACATAGAAGAAAGTAAGAAATCACAGCAATTTTGTTCTGCGCAGTGCATGTTTTGGAATGAGGCATATGGAAGACAGTGAAGAGAACATATATTTTTGTAATCTGTCCTATGTTCTTTTTTTTTTAAGATTTTATTTATTTTTTTGAGACAGAAAGTGAACCAGAGAGAGTATAAGCCTGGGGAAGGGCAAAGAGAGAGATAGGGGCAGACTCCCCACTGAGCAGGGAGACCAATGATGTGGACTGGATCCCAGGACCCTGGGGTCATGACCTGAGCCGAATCTGTCCTTTGTTCTAATCCTCACTCTGATATGTCATCTTAGACAAATAGCAAACTCTATGAGCCTCCTTGCTTACCATTAGATTAGGCTTATAACTCCTAGGATGCTATGAGGTCAGGTGACAAAGTATATGAGAAGCCCCTGGCTCAGTACCTTGGCTATCATAAGTACTCAATAAATGATGACTTGGCAAAGAAAATCTTTCCAGACCCATCTTCCAAAATTAGGCCAAAAACTGGATCAATTCTGCATATCTTATTTAGCAAGTATTTCTATGAAATGATGGAAAATATTTTTAAAAGATCTTTAAAACTGGCTTCTCTAAATTTGCCTCAAAATGGCAGTAGAATTCAATGTTTCAATTACATATTAAAAAAAACCACATACATATTGAGCATTCTCCTTTGAAAGTAAACAGAATACTTTGGAAATATAAAAGGCATACATTTCTAATAGCATGTAGTTTACTTTTTCACATGGACAAGTAAAACATATATTTCTAGAAGATAGGCTAAAATGCCAGCACCAGAACTCTGTAGGCAGTGCTCTCTACTCCAAAATGGACCCATAAAATGTTTCCAATATCAGGTCCCACCGTGGATGCCAGGTAATTGGCTAGACTGCTGCACGTGCTCCATTCTCTCACATTTCTCCACTTCCCATCCCCTCCCCTTCAAAGGGGAATATTGGCTCATTGTCTCTCTAGGGAGACAAAGAAAAGCATAACCATCCCTTGATTTTATTTCTTTCTTAATCTTTATTCATTTTTTGATTAACAAGAAACTTTTTTTTAATCTTCATAAGTATAAACTAACTTTAAAAGATGAGTGTTAGCCTAGAGCCAATAAACAACACTATAAGGAACTTCTATTTTAGCATCCCAAAGAGGACAACAAATGTTTTGGGTATGGGAAGTATTAGTTTCAAATGAGAATGGACAGGGAAAGGGTGTTTTCACATTCCATTTACTTGACCTCAGAAGATGAATTAATATTGAGGAAAGCATTTTAGGCAAAGGATACAGCCTGAATAAATACCTGGAGAGAGCTAACAGTGACATGTCCAGGGAATGGAAAGAACAGTCCAGAGACTGGAGTATTGGGCAGAACGGAGAAAGCCTGGTGAGACAGAGAGGGAATTAGTGGGAAATGTCATTGGGAAGTAGGATTGGATAAAGTACCCTGAGATCTGTCCTATAGATTTTAGGTGGAAAACTGCTATGTGATGGTTTTCAAAAATAGGAAGGCCATGTTACTATTACCAATAATTACTGGGATAATCTCAAAAAAATAGACATGATCAGGGGAAAATTTAATTTGATTCAAATATGTCACAATAACAATAAAGTTACTCTCACCAAAGACTGTTGGGAGTTGGTTTTACATATGCTGATATAGTTGAATCTAAGTGAGGCTGCTTCCAAGTGTAGACATGGGCTGCACTCTCTGTAAACGCTCCCCTCACAAAGATATGGACACAGAGAGTGCTATCCCGAACAAGCTGCTCTACTCCCAGGAAACTGTTCCATGAAGCCTTCAGGAACACGATGCTGAGTCTTCTCAGTCTAATAATGACTAGAAAAAGCTAGAATTTCTACTATTTACTCAACATATTAGAATCAAAGAATTGTTGAGGCCTCTGTCCTAGTTGGCTTGGGTTGCTATAACAGAATACCGTACCTAGAGTGGTTGGCTTAAACAACAAACATCTATTTCTCACAGTTCTGGAGTCTTCAATTCTGAGATCAGGGTGCCACCATGGACAGGGGACCTCGTCCTGGTTTACAGGTGGCCATCTTCTTGCCATATTTTCTCATGGCAGGGAGTGAGACTTCCCATCTCTTCATCCCTTTGTAAGAGCATTAATCTCCTCATGAGGGCTCCACTCTCATGACCAAAAATATGACCCTAAACACCTCCCAAAGGCTCCACTTCTAAATACTATCACAATGGGATTTAAGGTTTCAGCATATGAATTTTGAGGGGACACAAACATTCAGTCCAGAGCAGCCTCCTAATTTATTTAATTGATAAGAATTGTATAGTCTTTATTTAATACATGACTTATAATGGAAAGATTTTAACAAGAGAAGCTGAGACTCTAATAGGTAAGTATTAAAGGCCAGAGAGATTGATGGTTAGTAATAGAGCTGGGAATAGGTTCCCAGTCTCCCGAGTCACAAAAATCTTGGAAAATTTGTTATAGGTAATACATATGTTTGCAACCTGACTGAATTGTAGTTTGCAGCAAACACACTTACTTCAAACTAGTATACACATGCCAGGACATAGAGTCCTCATGGAGATTTGTTTCTCATGTGCGATCCTCTCTCCTTCTCTTTCTGAAATAATCATAATTATAGATTTCATTTTCTTGATTTATATAGTTGAATTTTCTTTTTTAAAATCACTTTTCATTCCATAACACCACTTGTTTATTTTTATTATGTCCATAATCTTTATTAAGTGCTTTCCCATTCTGAATTTTAAGTCAAAACAGTAAACACATAGTGCTTATAATATGGCCAGGCACTGTCCCCAACTATTCTAGATACATTAATCCTTTTTATATTTATTATCATCTGTTGAGGTAGGTACTAGTCTTAGCCCCCTTTTACAGAAGAGGATACTGAAGTATAAATGGTTGCGCAACTTCTCAGCATCACACAACCAGCAGGAGGTGGAGGTTGACCCAAACCATGTGAGTCCAAATCTAGTCTGTATTTTCCTCCATGAAATAAATATGCACACAGACATTACCACAGACACTGTGTGTAACCAGCTAGCCAAAGGTGCCATCAATGGGTAATTGAAAAAGTTATCTAAATAATAAAAATATAGGCAGGCCAGAATGACACTATGGTAATCCGATAGAAAACATTTGCTTTCAAAATGTAGTCTTTAATTTCAGCTCATAATTAAAGGAAAATATGGAAAAAGTTATTTTTTTCCTTAGAGAAAATTAATCCTAATTTGGAAATTAATAGTACAGTAATTTTTTGGTGAAGGAAACTTCAGAGAGGTGATGCTATGGTAAGTGTGAAGGACGCCATCTGGAAGCTTTGATTTGCCAGAGACTTGAGTAACACAGACTTACCTCTGTCCAGTCTCTTGCCCAGAGCATGCAGCTTTGAGAATCAGCTCACTTTAGTCACAGAGAACTTTCATTGTTTTTTACATTAAAAAACCTGTTTTCTAACTGAAGCCCATCCATCTAGTTCCACCACTGGGGCCACACTGAATAAACAAACATAATCAGTCTTTTGCATTTCTTTGCTTAGCTAAAAATCACTAACTGCTTTAACTAAATTCTTTGCATGACAGCTTTTCCAAATCCTCTTTGACTCACCAACTGTATGCCAGAAAAGCTCAAAATTATCAATTTCTCTTGGTAAAAGTCCTTTCCAAGCACTTCTCAGCTCTCTAGATTTCTGCATAACACAGGGTATAGTGAGGAGTAATCTTTCTGGATGCGGGATGCTTCACTTCTGCTAATGTAACATAAGCAAGGTTTGTTTTAACTACCTTACCAACTCAATCATGCTCTGGACTCCAGATATCCCCAGATCTTTATTGGATGAACCCTTATAAGCTTTGCTTCCCCTCTTCTATATTTAATTTTTTAACCTTAATTTGAAACTTTATATTTGTCTCCCTTGGTTTAACTCCATTATTCCACCTTCTCCAAAAATATTTGCCTACAAATTTTTCTTGTATTCTAAATCTTTATCACTCCTAAGAATACCTACTATATAAAGCTGTGTAAGTTCAATGTCTGTATTTGGGCTTTTGGAGAAGATACTGAATAGAATTAAGGTCCACCTTTAAAAAATAATACTTGAAGTAAATTTTTAAAAATGATTAATAGGATTGTAGTGTTCACTGCTGGAACTAAAAAGTTGCATGAGATACTTCAGAGAAGAGCTGCCATCCTATACCGTTTGCCTCAACTTTGATCCTGCAGTTAGAGATTCCCAAAGAAGCTTGTATAGCTTAAATGAGACATTGCTCATAGGTCTATTTTATTTCATGAAAAACAAAAAGTACTTTGATAAAGTTTCTTTTATTTATTTTGTCAAGACATATTACTTTTTGAACTCTAAGACAGTATTCAAAGTTGTATTAACATTAGAAAGAATGCATATTTAAAGGGCATTCTTAAAACAGAATAATCAATTACTTAGATTTTGCTTCATTCAAGTATTGAACAATTCTTAATGTATCATAAGAATGACTGTAAACTCCTCTCCCCAAAAGTAGCACATGTGAATCAAATACATCATAGAAGAAATAATTTCATTAATGTTAATCAGAAATGAGCCTTATTGGAAATATTTGGATTCCCTGAAAGTAACTACATTAAAGAGATTACCCCCAAACAAGTTCCTTTTAAAATTAAAATCTTTCTTGAGAACTGAGCTTGTTTTATATACATATATACATACATATATATACATATATATGTACATATATATATTGCATGTGTATATTATATGTGTCTATATACTGCACGAGTGGTTGAAATCTTACAAAGAATCTAATTTAAATGAACTGTTTAAAGCCATTTTTCTTTCTTTTTGGTAACGTGAAAAAATGCTTCCTTAAGTATTTGAAAGAATAGCAGTAAATTTTAATTGCCTGTTATACTTGAACTTTATTAATAAGTTGTGCGTTCTTGAGGTTTTGTGATCTCAGCAAACTGTGAAGGTAAGAAAGTGTTTAATTGCTCTGACTTTATAACAAAGGTCCATGTGATGCTGGGAACTGAAAAATGACGTAATCCGCTGAGCTGCGGGGATTCCTTTCTTAGCAGCCGGCTTCCCGGGCATTGGGCGATACCCTGCTCTAGAGGCAGTGCGTCAGCTTTGTTCCGGTAAAGGTTAAGGAATGTTTACTGTAAAACAAGATCTTAAAAGAGACTAAACTGTTGCCTGTTATTTAACGTATTCGCTAGGAACCTCTTGCAGTTAGGCTGAACCCTGGCTTTCCCCAACCAGGGGAGCGGCTCACCCTCTGTGGAAGAAGATAGAGGAGTGATGTGTGCGTTACTTTACACACTCACACACGCACACACGCTGTCAAAAAGAGTTAGTTACAGGTCTTCTGTTTTATCCCCTAAATCTGCAGCAATCTGTGATATGGATTAATTCTGATCGCCGACTTGTAAAACAAAAAGGGCACTGTCCTTACCAGGGGACGGCTGGATGATCTATTTGCCAATATCAATATTTGGATGGAAAGCTTAAAATATGTTGTTTTTCCAAGAGTTAGACTTTAAAGGAGGGAAAGCACCACTGGTGAAATATTAGCAGCAAATCGGTTAACCACTAACTTCTTTCTGTAGTCGTGGAGGCTCTTTTAAGTTTACGGGAGAAGCGAAACTTCATTCTCTTTGCTGCGAATAGAGACTCCCCCATACTTGCACTCTGAACCGCAGCGTCCTCCCCGCGCGCAGGTTACTTCGCGTACAGCCCTGAGGTCAAATCAGGCGGCATTTGGAGACACAGCCTTCACCCCCAGAAGCCTGCCAGGGCGGTCCCTTGAGGCTCCCCCTCGGCCAGCAGCCCAGACGGTGGTCCTATGCCGACGTGCGCACCAGGTGGCGGGCCACCGGTGCACGGGGATGCCTGGACTTGCCTCCGGGAGTTTGCTGCACTCGCAGCCTAGGCACAAGTTCCCGGCTGGAAAGCTTCGGCGTGAGGTCGTGCTGCGGCAGCTATTGGGCGAGGGCACCGGACCTGGGATGCGGGTCTGAGCCACAGGGGCGCCGCTCGCGGTCCCCGGTCGTGCCTGCATCCCAAGGAGGGGGCGGCCCGAGAGCTCGGCTTTCCTGCTGCGAGCCACAGAGAGCATTTTGTTCGTAAAATCTGCTTACGACACTTGGCAAATAAAAATTCACATCAAAATTCATATCAGGAATCCACGTTGCTGGGGGCGTGCAGGACAGGTTGGAAGGGAGAAGCGACTGAATATTGGTCTTTACCTTTCTCTATAGTTTTGTAATGATCTTTTCGAATAAAGGAGTGGGCGCTGTCTCCACTCTCTAAATAATCCAGGGTGTAATGAACATGTCTGTGTTTTTCGTCTTTCTGTGGAATTTATAAGGCACCGCGGCAAAGAGGTTGAACTAGATTGCGAATGGTTTCAGCAGTTTACAATGAGGTACATTCTAAGCGCACCGCTTTGGCTTTGTGCAAACCCTGTCCTCTAACCCTGTCCCGAGGTAAAGGGTATTCATGGGCGCGGGTGAGGCACAGTAGGTGAGGGTCTAGCCCACGGAGAGTCTGCTTTCTGTTTGAACCTGCCTTGATTACGTCTATTAATCGTATTAATCGTACCGTGGTGGAGTTTGCTTAATGACCATGGACTTTTACACTTATATTGTATAATTCCAGTCCAAAGGAGAAACATCCGTCATGTTATTTTGCCTCTGTCTATATTGAGATGTTCTTTAAGTCTTTACCTGAAACGTGAATACTTAGTGCGTGTGCACAACATCTTGAAGAGAAGCAGCTCTGTCTTTAAGACTTATCCACATAGTCAGCAGAGGAAAAAACGTATCGAAAATGCAATGGATAGAACTTTAAACAACTATCTCAAATATAATAGTGGAAGATGTGTTAGAGATAAATGATTAATTGCTAGTAAAATCTGCGTTTATGAATTGACCACAGTTTAGCATAATTATAAACTATTTAAAGGTATATGTGTCATAGAAGAGATCTTACTTTAATGATCCTTTATTTTGCCGTATTCAGAATTTCCTGGAGCAATGACAACAGCCATACCGAGTAACAATTGTGACTAGATTATCGCGGTTGAATTATGTTTTTATATTTGCAAAATGCGTTTCTATGGGAAATGTAAACAATGTCATAGTAAATGTAAACCATCACATATGTTAGATAAGTCAAAATATTTCCTCGTGGGGGAAAATACTCAGATTTTTAGATTTAATTTGGATCCTTTAGGAGAACAGAAGTCAAATCCATTTCTCTATTTAAGAAAAGGGCAACTATGTGAAAAACTATTGTTGAAACAAGTTGAAATTCAAAAACAAGCATAGCTCTTTGAAAAATTATGTGAGTTTCAGAAATACTTAATATTACTATTGAAATTGCAGGTAATTTTTATCTATTATAGTTGAGAGCTTTGTAATAGGACACTTGACAGACTAGCAGTACTGATTAAAATTCAAGTAATTGTTTTTTAAATTGAAATGCAGAAGCTTCAAAAACATGACAAAGTTATACATTAGTCTATAGGTGTGTTTTTTGGAGTAGATGATGATGGATTTGGACATGTATTTAAAAGAAACGCTTAAATAGGTCTTCGTGTGTGTATATATTTTTATTTTGAGGGAAACCTCTTGAGCTGCTTTGGTGCAAAATGTATTTCTGTATCTGTTATGTCTTTGGAGCTGTGGGAAGGCTGAAGATGAAGCCAGGGAAGGGAAACAGCAGCGGAGCACACACAAACACGAGGCCACCTGGCTTCTTGCCATCATACATGACATTCAATTATTTGAGTACTTTTTCATGAGAGTTTCCCCTCCACCCAGCTTTCCCTCCCCTCTCCAGACCCTTGCTTTTCTACATTTGGCATAGTTCATCTGATTCAGCACGCATTTTTCCTCGCTGTACTTAGTAATATGTCTCAAACCCTAGCCTTGAAAAGAAAGTGCTAAGACTAAAGTTCTTGCAATACTATCTTGACATTCCCACTATTACTCTATAAGTGTGACATTTCTTTCAATAAGCTGAGAAGGAAAGGAACTAGAGTGGTCTACACATCGCTTCAACTGCTGCTTTGATGTATGTACTCAAAATATTTTTCATTTCCCAGGATATATCCTCATGGGGGAGGAGAACATTAAATGCAGCTTTTAGGCCATGAGAATTTTTTAAAATATAAAATAAATCAAGCTGACAGACAGCCAATCTCTTATCTGAACTTGACTTACCTGAATTTACATGTGTGTGTCCCTGTCTGGAGGAGTCAAATAGTCATTTCAGTGGGCTTCTCAACTAGTTTTAATTTATTCAATTACTTTAATTCTAGGCTCTATCGGGAGCTAAATAAAGAAAATTTAAAAAAGGAGCCCACCCCAAATTGCTGTGTTTGGGGAGTTGGCACCTAACAACAACAGCAACAACCACAAACTGATTGCAGGAATGTTAGATGTAACTTCAAATTAGAGCATCGGAGTCACTTCACAAAATAGCCTTTACCCTGTTAGCAACTGATGGTACCAGAGGAATGAGGAGAAACCTGTGTTTTCAAAGACGCTGAGACTTGAATCTACAGTAGGTCTGTCAACCCTCATCCTTTTGCTTTCTGGACTAGGGTTCATTACTTACTGACACTTCCCCCCTCGCCCCCTGCCGCAGGCGCTGCACCTCAAACCCTCATCAAAGCGATGGGAAGAAACATCAATGTCTTCACGACACCCAGAGACGTGAAGGTGCTGGGATCCTAAGATGTCCTAAATTTTGTTAGGCTTTAAAAGAAATTGATGGTTCCCCCATCTCTGTCCTTTCCCTACCCCTCTCACCGCACTCCCACCACCTCCAACAAGCGCTGGTGCCCACAGAGAAAGTTCAGATTTGAAGGAAGCAGAGGAAAGGAGGCACAGAACTTAATTCCTGGTAGATTTCTTGACTGACAAGAAAGATGGGGGAGCAGAATCCTGAGTTTAGGACCCAGGCTCAGTGTAGAAAGAGATCAACAACACCCTCAAAGACAAAATAGAAAGGTGGAGCAAAGAAGGGAATGGTAGCCTGGGGGTGATGGACTGTGCCTGCTGAGATAAAATCCCAATTAGAACCTGACTTAATAAACTGGGTCTTATTTGCCAGCTAATGGTTCCTCGGAACAGTGACCCCTGGGGCCCTGGCCAAGCTGACTGGTTGGAATTGGAGAGGGCTGGGATAAGGAATGAAGATTAGCGGTGGTTTTAAAAGCCTACTGAGGAGGGAAGAGTTATGCCGGGTTTGGGTAGAAAGTATTTATCGAAGTGCTACGGTCAATTTCCAAGAAGGTGATATCCCTCAAAGCATCAGGCAGAAAAAGCCCAGGTAGATCTCACAGAAGGAGAGATAACCTCCAATCTGATTTTGTCTCTCTTCTTGCGACTTCCAGAAAGCGTTTAATTATTATTATTTTAATTAGTATTATTTTAAGTGTATTATTAATGCTCCAATGGCTAGAGCTGTGTCATTACCATAAACTCCATCTCAACCTCTCAAAATCTATTTAATGCAGCTTTTGGCAACCAGAGACCCAACTTCTTGCCAAAAACTGCAGATTAAGCATTCGTTATGGGAGTTTGCCATTAGCTGTTCCTTCTGTTATGGGCACAAGTGGTTACATGTCCCCAAACACACAGCATTCCGTGTAATAGATTTGCATTTGCAGGAGGCTCCAGGGATATTAAGTGTGGTTGGTGACACCTTGCACCCATTCCTCCAACCACTACCATCAAAAATGGGTTTGAGGTGTGGGATAGGAACGGTTTACTAAGCAGCTATCCTCCTTGGCTCTCCTGTAGTTTTTCCTCTATGAGCTGGATCTTTATTGGTATACAAGTACTCTGCATCATATGTCTTTCATTTAAAATCCATCGAATGTTTTTCAGGAAATTTAGGGTTCTTAAGACACATATTTATAAACAAGCTGACAGAGCTCTACGACGTAACTAAGTTTATAGCTAGGAGTTGTTTGTGTATTTCCTCAAGTCAGCAAGGCGTTATTCTTGCTGCTGTGAAATTAAAAAAATATCTATTAAATGACCATTTCTTTTTTCTTCTCCATTTTTTTTTTTTTTTACAGAAGGTCAGACTTGCAGAATATCTCTAAAGGTTAGGTTCAGAGGGGGCTAGGGGAGAATAAAAAATCATCACCCCACGCAGAAACGCATGGATAACTGGACACCCAACTTTCTGTCAGGGGCAGCTGGGAAACTAGCTAGAGAGTGCCCAGGAAGCACATGGCTGCTACTCGGCCTTAAGCGTGGTCCGGACTCCTGGACTACCCTCCCGCCAGCGTTTCTTTTGTTGTTGTTTTTTGTTGGTTGGTTAGTTTTTTTGGTTTTTTCCCCTCCAGCCGCTGATGCCAGTGTTGTTCCCGCGTCTCGATTCAGTCCGGCTATCTCCTGGAGCGCTGTCCCGGGAGAATTTTTCTTTGACCGCGCCCCCTTGAGATTTAACAGTTCGCTGTTGGTGCCGGCTGAAGGGCTCGGGAGATAGTAGTAAGAAGACAGCAAAAGCTACGTAATTCCAGGAATAGCGTCAAATCTCGAGAACCCGACAGCGCGCTCAAGGCCGCGCTGAGCGCGGCGCCACGTGAACTGAGCTGGTGCCCCCAGCCCCCTGTCGGGAGAAAGGTCCCGGGCGCACAGAGGCTGCTACTCCCGGCCGCCCGCTCGGGTTCCGTTCGCGCGGATCTGGGTGTTCCCGGCCGGCCTGCTTCTAGGGCAGTGCTAACCAAGGAGCCCCTCAGAGGTGCGCAGAGCTCCATGGTTGTTCCCCCGAGGCTGCGGGCCTGTCCTGACCTCGAAGAGGGTCTACCAGGGGGTCGGAAGCCAGCCAAGGCCGCAAGAGGCTGAAATTCCCAAACCCACCCGGACGCCTGCCGGAGTTAGGCCTGGCCTCACCACTCTCAGGGTCAGGGCTGCGCAGCGTGCGCAAAGCCGTGGCGACGTTGCCCGGGGGCCAGGGGAAGCGCGACGGGCGCTGCGAAGGCCTGTGCGAGAAAGGCTGTCAGGACCCTCGAACGGAGTCCTCCCGGGGAAGGTGCAGTCCATAGTCCTCAAATTGTGGGAGCTTTTCACCAAATTTGCCAGCTCAAGAGCCTGTTGCAAATGGCTGCCTTTTCGTGCCCAAGGCACTGTACATACTTCCCCTAGACGCCGCGGGCTTCTCGGAAGCCAGAGTCCATCCCAAAGCCACTCATAGGGGATTTCAACCCCGCAGCGCTGCCCTGCCCTCAGGGAGCAGCCAGCTCCCCGCCCACCCTAGCATCCCCCCCCACCCCGCCCTTCCCCGGGTCCAAACCCAGGCCCAGGCCTTGCCGGCGCCCGAAACGCCGCTTCGCAAGCGCGCCCAGCTCTGCGCGCGCCCCTGGCTCCCGGCACGCGCTGTTCACAGTTAACTCCACCGCCACTCTTTAAAAATAATTGTTTTAAAAACCACGCTGAAGGCCTTCCTCTTTCGTAAGCCTTTTGTGTAACGAGCCTCCCTCTGGCCTATACTAAGGGCCCTTTGTAGGAGGCACTTTTCCTAACAGGTTTTCCTAAAATAATCTGGATCGAATGATTAAATAGTGGACCAAAGGGAGGGTTGGGAGGAGAGTGAGGAAATAGATGGGTATTGGCATAATGCTTTCAATGCCTCTTGTTCGGCTTCCCTCTCCCACCCATCGCAAGCATGTCCACACGCCGCGGCATTCCAGAAAGAAAGGAAAGGCCAAGGGCTCGAAAGCGCCGAGAGCGCCAGGACGCCGAGCTCCTCCGGGCTAGAAGCAGAAGCGGCCCCTCCACCGCGGCCGACCCACTTAAGAACTGCCAATGTATCTGGCTTCTTGGGATTCGGGTTAATGTGGATCTTCCACATAAACGATTTACGGATGAAATAAAAGCCCTTTAGAGTAATACTTCCTTTCAAGGTCTTAAGACGCCTCTAAATCTTTCTGGTAGTGAGTGTTCGGCGTGGGGGCGGGGTGGGGACCGGGGTCGGCCGCACGGCCCGGAAGGGCGCAGAGAGCGGGGAGTGGAGGGTTAAGTGCTTTGCGATCTCACCAAGCTCTGCCGAAATGCCAGTCCACTGTCGCGGCGACAATGTTTCTGGGTGTCGGGGCCTCGTCCCTCCTGGCATTTGTCTGAAATGGAGCTGTCTGTCTAACCTAGGCCTGGACGCGCCCTACCCGGGTAAGTGGGGGAAGGTGGGGGTGGGGTGGGNNNGGGTGGGGTGGGGGCGGAGGGGGACCCGGGGTGGAGTTAGTCGCCTGCCTATTTTCATATTCATTAGAACTGGGAGGATGCCCGAAGAGCCCAGCTGAGTTTCAAGATATAAAAGCAACTTCGGGTGCCCCCTTTCCAGCCGGGACGTATTATAGGGCTCGGAGCCGGGCAGCTCCCGGCGCCGCAGCGCTCGCTTCCCCTTCCCTCCTCCGCCCTCCCTTCTCCCGCCCACTTGCTCCCTCCCCCCAGCGCTCTCCAGCCTCCGTGCCCCAGGAGCTCCGCAACAGCCTTCCAGGATTATGGAGTTTCTGAGCGAGAAGTTTGCCCTCAAGAGCCCGCCGAGTAAAAACAGTGACTTCTACATGGGCGCAGGAGGCGCATTGGAGCACGTTATGGAGACGCTGGACAATGAGTCCTTTTACAGCAAAGCGTCGGCGGGCAAATGCGTGCAGGCCTTCGGGCCCCTGCCCCGCGCGGAGCATCACGTGCGCCTGGAGAGAGCCTCGCCCTGTCAGGAGAGCAGCGGTGAGTCGCCTGCCCGAGGCTCGGCCACCCTTCCGCAAACCCTAAGTGCAGGGACGTGTCGGGACAGGCAGGCGGGAGGAAGGAAGGAAGAAAGGAAGGAAGGAAAGGGGGAGCGAGAGAGCCCGGAGGGCGGAGGAAGGCAATGGAACAGTGAGCATTTTAAGGAGCGGTGTTTTGGCTGCAGCCGACTTTGAGGGGCAAAGGAAGGACTAGGCACCGGATTGCCTCCGCGCGGTTCTCTTTAAGCGGTCGAATGCAGTCGCTCCTGGGTCCCGGACTCCCGCTATCTAGGACCCAGGCGTAAACTGATAGGGCGGTAGAGTGTAATTGAGTCAAGACAGCGCGCTTCCTCTGTGAGCCCGACGCGCTGCCCCCGGAGAAGGAGCTGAAATCGATCATAGCTCGTTAGAGGACGTCACTGTCGTCACGAATAAGAAAACTTTGAGTTCCTTTAGGTGAAAAACCTTTTTAAAAAAGTTTTCTAAGACGTAGCGGAATTTTGTGAAGTTGGAAGATTGCTAGATTAGCTTGTGCGAAGTTGTGATTTCGGATTCTTTGGGTTTGCAATGCAGCACACATACATTTTTGCTAAACACCAAATCATTTTCAATAGCTTCGGGTAAAGAATCCCCAATAGAAGCACTCACTCCCGAACTCTGTACTGTCTATTTCTCTGACTCCACATTAAAAGTCACCTAAGGACCCTCTCTCGGAATGCTTCTGGGTGAAATCTTCAACTTTGAAAGGCCAAGTATCTCAAAGTCAAAATGTTATCAAAACAAACCATCTATCTTTTCTATCTTGTAACCCAATACAAACCTATTTTTTTAGATCGCGACAGCTAAAGCAAGTTTACAATTCCAAGAGGACTTTTCCTTATCATTGTATATATTCCACAGTTAAGCTGTAAGGAGCGGGTTGCTTTAAAATAACAAACGAATTAAGTGTGAAATATTTACAACAAGCCTCCCGCCCCCTGTTTTAATGGAGGGTCAAAATCTGGCAAGATACTGACTCATAGGGGCTCATTTTCTAAATACTTTGTTCACAGTTAAGTTTTTTAAAAAACCATCTCGTATGTTTTACTTACTCAGCATTGCAAATTACTTTTGACTTGCAAGGTTGAGCCAAAAATATACGTGGGAACAACAGAGAAAATCAATTAAATCGTTTTCAGTCATTTATGTAGAAAGACACACGCAATTAATTTTTATTTTTAATATGCTAAATTTTTGGCTTTCTGGTTGTATTTCAGACTGCAGTATCTTTATTTTTGGAATTCTTATAATGTATACGTAAAGTTACTCGAATGGACAGGATTAAAAAAAACACAATTCTCTGATGTCTGTGTTAACTGCTGGATAGGACTACATCCTATTTTAAATTGTCGGGAATCCAAAATAAGAAGAGAAATAGGTGCTTTTTGATACCTTAACAACTTTTTAACGAACATCACATTTTTAGGATGAATTTTAATAGGAAAGTATTAAGTAAGATGAATGTAGGCAGCAGTTCGCTAAATTTAGGAAAGCTCCTTTCTCCTGAGATGCCCTTAGCCTCACGGCTGCTTCCCCTCCCCCATCCCTAATTACCGAAGTTCCCCCATTTAACTCTGCCCAAGACAAAACCGTATTGTTAACCAGTCATGGCTCTTCTTTATATCTAGTTTTACATCACATCTTTTGCATAAAAGATATTAGGCATTTAAGTTATTGTAGGTCTTAAAGTTCAAAACGTTGCTATAATGATTAGAGCAGTTGCTAAAATACGTGATGAGAGAATTTAAAAACAGATAAAAACGAAAAAAGTATGGCAGTTCATTGGAAATTATTGTTATGGCTGGGTTCACTTTACTTTTTCAAAAACTCTTTCCAATTTCATTATATGCATCCATTGCATTTGTGTGTGTGTGTGTGTGTGTGTGTGTGTGGCCCCATATGATAGATTTTGTTTTATATCATATTGCAAACATGCAATCAGATCTGGAGGAAATCACTGAAAGTAAAACACCCCTAAACAATGGAAGATGACATCTTTTGTAATCTTTTAATAGATGTTTAAATATCTCTGCATTAGGGAAAAATAAAGCTTTCTGTCTTAAAACATATTTCATGAGTTAAACATAAGTACAACCTATTTAGAAAGAACTGCAAGTGAGTTTTTACACTAAAGAAGTCTACGTAAGTCTTATTCTGTTCTATAAGAAGCACTTCCAGAAACTGATATGAAAGTCATTAATTTAGTAGATCACTTTTTGAAAAAAAAAATTAAAAAGCAGACATGAATATACAGTCTAAAAATTCAAAATATAGTAGAAATAAAACCATATCTTAAATCTGTAGTCCATACATTTTGCGTGGAGCAGGAAGATAACTTTTAGGAAGAGTTTGGATTTGGGTTTACAGATATTATTTTTAAAATTGAAATTTTTCAGTTTTTAAAATTGAAATGTCTTTCTTGAGCCATGTAAGTAGCTCAATTTTGTCTGCTGTGAATAAAGACATACATCATTTACCTTAAATTTGGTTCATTTTTCAAAAATGATGCCCAATTTTTTAAAAATCTAGAGCGTCTTTTAATTATCTTGATTATAAATTATGTGCGTAAGCATTATATTAGCCCTGTAAAATAGAACTGTATAAATAAATCTGGCAAATTATGTGAGTTCCATGTGCACGTTTTAAAATGGCCTTAAGCCTTCCCAAAGTGGACTAATAATAGTATACAATGTGATGTTTGAATTAATACTGGCACAATAAATCATTAACAGTCTGCTTTCCTGATGCTCTACATTACCTCAACTTAATTTCTTCATTGAAATGTTTCACAGTCCTGAGAACTGTTGTTTTCCCCCCTCTGGGTACAGTGAACTATGGGATCACTAAAGTAGAAGGACAGCCTCTTCACACCGAACTAAATAGAGCTATGGACAACTGTAACAATCTCCGGATGTCTCCCGTGAAAGGGATGCCAGAAAAGGGAGATCTGGATGAACTTGGGGATAAGTGTGACAGCAACGTATCCAGCAGTAAGAAGCGGAGACACCGAACCACCTTCACCAGCCTGCAGCTGGAGGAGCTGGAGAAGGTCTTTCAGAAAACCCATTACCCGGATGTATACGTCAGAGAACAGCTTGCTCTGAGGACAGAGCTCACGGAGGCCAGGGTGCAGGTAGGAGCCAATGAAGGCCTTGGGAGCGTGTTGGGAAGGGGAGATACTGGTAGAATAATTCAATGGTTGCATTTTGCCACAAAAGAAGAAACTGATTCTCCAACTAAAGATCCAGCACAATGTATTATATGCATGCAGGATTACTAAAATTTCTTTTTCCTTGCCAAGGATTTAATCACACAAAAACATAAAAGAACACTTCACTTATTACATAGGCATACAAATTAATGATTATTTAAAGAAAGAGAATATCATAAATATCTCTAAAAATTAATTTTTGAAGGGCAAAAACAGAATCATAGCTATTTACTAATACATTCATTTTATTTTTTTCTATTTTATCAGCTACTAAGGTTCTTTTTAGATTACATACCAGGTATTGGTAAATTATTTGTGTAATGGCCCATAGATCTATAATTTTCTTGAGATTGGGGTTATAATAAAACAAAGAAAAAATGAAACAATCTCACAAATCTCCAATCGTTATATATACCATAACTTATTTTTACTGTGTATGAAGAAAGATCGTATAGCTCACTTATAATTTTTCTAGCTCTAATAGTTGCCTTGCCATTCCATTTTAACTTTTAAATGTAGATAGCTATGCCTCTTTGCAGAGGCAATAGAATAATCATCTTGAAGTAATTTTAAAATATATACTCAATTATATTTATAAGTCGTATTCAAATTATCAAATTGGATGGCACAATATACTAAATTTTCAAAACCATTTGAAAAAATTATATTAGGTAAAATTCTATCTCTTAGGCATATTTTATTTTTACTAGAGTTGGTATTCTAAAATTACATTTTATTACTTTTCAAGTAACAATCTCAGGGAATAGCCTGTTTCTTTGTGTGTTTTTACCACGCCAAATAGAAGAATATTGAAGTTTGCAATTCCCATACAGTAGAAAAATAGAGAAATGAATAAGATAGTGAAGAATCTTGTCCTGAGAGTAATAGTATTTCTTCTGAAGATTAAGCCATTGTAAGGCTGTTTCATCATTAAAGGCAACATTTGGTGGCGTGGGAATACCAAGTAGCAGGATTTTTCTTTAGCTTCTGGAGGCGAATAGTTACTTTATTTTAATTCAGGAAGTAAATATACAGACAGTCGATGCTGATGAAGAATTTTAGCATCGTCAAGTGTTAACATCAGGCCCACGCATCTGTTGTTTTATTTTTATTTTTTGCCTTGTGTTCATATATTTAAATTAGTTATACTTGTAACCATAGAAAAATATGTTTACACATAGAATGATCAGCTGTGCACAATGGATGTTTTCGCCTTACCATGTCATCAACTCCTGATTAATTTTTGTCTAAAAACATGCACAAGAGCCAACCTGAACCTGATTTGCTCAGGTTTTCTCTTTCTGGCTTTTCATATCAGAGTGGTAATTCATACCTATTTTAAGGAGATTGTAAAGCTCTTTTTTTCTCTATAAAAAAAACACAAGAAAACCTCCTTACTAAATTTCCTTACTATGCTCCTAGTGCCCGTGAAGATAGGAAGAAAATCTGTTTTGGTTTGTTGTCGATATTGTTTTGGGCCCTGGTCGTTATGTGTAATACACCTTTACCAACAGTCTTCTAAGAAACCATACTGAACAGGTAGCTCTCTTTGCCATATTTTAATTGCTGGAAACTCTTTAAAGTGCCTCCTTAAATTTGCAGTACATGCTTGCACATTGAACTGAGGCTTAATATGTATCCATAAGTGTGATGGTAGAGATAGAGAAGATTACAATTAAATACTAAAGGAGTAATAATTTCAAGTAAATTTTAACAGTTTTAACAATCTGCACTTGTCTATGTGATTTCCGGCTTCTTTTGTAAGTATTTTGTGTTCTGAACAGAGTTCTGTGGAGACTGAAGAGCCTCCTGACAGTTGCTCGTGAAATGTCTACTCAAAAATACCAAATAACACATACTGAATATAATTTTTTGTGTCTCCCTTTAGTTCATTAAAAAATTAAGGTGAAGATTCTGGAGAGCTCCAGGTGTGAATTAGTGATTCTTTAACCCTCTGAGGACGATGGCTATTATGATAAATATTATTAATATAGAGATAGAGAAATCTGGAGGAGAGCTTAGTGATTGTGGAGGGCTGAAGTAACTCACAGGCTTTCTTGAACTTGGTTATAGCTTCCCATTTATCTTATTTATACCTGTAAGTCTCTTATATTGGAGAAATGATTTGGAGATTTCTGAGCATTTCCTATAAGGGAAGATAAGTATTATAAGTGGTGTAATTGATGCAATAAGCACATTTGTGTTTTTTAAAACCAGAGTTCAATTTCAGATGGTTCCATTTTACCTAGAGTCTTTATCACGCTCAATATAATAGGTAATCTTAATATTTTCTGTTTCTAAATAATCATGATATTTCTGCCAGTGCCACATGTTTGGATGCAATCTTTGTGTTTAAATTTTTCTAAGATTATCTAAGTATGGGTACAACCCAGCACAGTCTTCACTTTGTGACATGTTCTAAAGATAATTGTTTTGACAGACCCAGATATTAATTTGGTTATAGTTTGGCTGGGTTAATGTTATGTGCATAACCCCAAACTAAAAAGTCATGAATGTCTTCCAGATTTGCAGCATTCTCTGAGAAGAGGATTATGTATGATAATTTGGAGACAAAGGAGTCTTCAAAATCCTATAATCTAATTCCTTTTTATTTTCCAAAATGAAAAAAAAAACCAGAGGCTGAGACATATTAAATAATTTTTTAAAGTATTCCCTCCTTTTCTATTAATTTATATTGCCTCATGGACATAGCACTTATCAGGGTGAAATAGAAAGTAAAATTTGTGGATACTTGTGTGACATAAATTTCTTTCTTAGTGATTTTGTTGACCTGGTTTGTTGTTTCTGAGCTGTGTCTTTTAACATCACCATTGCATTTTCAAATATTCCTCAGCTAAAATTCTACTTTTTTAAAAAAATTAGGTTTGGTTTCAAAATCGAAGGGCCAAGTGGAGAAAAAGAGAACGTTATGGCCAAATACAACAAGCTAAAAGTCATTTCGCTGCCACCTACGATATATCAGTTTTGCCAAGGACTGACAGCTATCCACAGGTATGGTAAACTTCACAGAATACTGATCGTGAAAAATAGGTGTGGTTTGTATATTCTTAAAAGGGCTATTATTATTGGCTTTATTATATCTAATACAATAGTGGAGAATGAAAATTTTAACCTCCAGAAGACTTTTTGCATGTTTGTTAGATGTTTATTTCACTAGAATATTTATTTTGTTATTATTTTCTTTTAGAGCCATTTGTTCAAAAATATTTTAGGTCCATTCCTTGTTACATGTTGCAACAACTAAAGTAGCATCATTCATAGCATAAGCCTTTTAATTAGTCTACATTTTAGCTATTCAGACTTGTTTCCTTTGTTAACTTTTCAAAATAAATAAAGCATTGCTTGGCGTGCTGTCTCTGTGGCTAATGTTTTATGAACTATTCCCTAACCTAGTGTCTGGTGTGGTCTATGAAACCTTCAGTTCCACTTAAAAATCTCTCTTTTCCTATGTTTTCTTTCCAGCTTTGAAGTTACTCATTTTTTTAAGGAGACATTTAGCCCTTGGTTACTTAAAATATACATTGGCTTAGTACTGGAGATCACTGAAAAAATTTATCACATTAAAAAACACATCCACCCCTTTATAATGGGAACTCTCATCTCATTTTAAAGAGCATTTAAAAATTCCTTTTCTTCTCATTTTTTCCTTTAAATTTAGAGGCCTTATTTTTTCTTTCTCACAACTTTGTAATGCATGTAAATAAAATACGTTTTATCTTTTTAATTGGACATTAATTTTTCCTATTACCGAGTTACAGTATTTGGAACTGTAGTTGGTACGTGATAAGGAACAAGACATTTGTTTGATTCCTTACTGTTTAAGGATATGCATTGTTACAGACCATTTTGAAAACAAATATGTAACGTATATGCTGGGGGAATAGCTTGACAGTCCAGTAGCCAAATCTTCGCCACCCCAAACTTAAGGGTATTCATTTTCTTCAACTCTAAGTTCCTACCCTGTGAGCATGAATCCAGTCCTTTAGTTTTGTTCATCCTTATATTCTGATGCCTTTTATGATTCTTAAAAACCTATTTTGAGACCTTCACCCTTCCAGATAAATTCTACAAATTTATTAATGTAACATTATATGTGAGTAAAAGCCTTAGAGATCACCTAGTTCAGTACTTTTAAACGTTAGGAAACGAAACCCATGGGAGGTAAGGAATTGGCCCGTGATCACAGGAGTGCTTCCTCATGGGCCAGCCTGTGAAGGGCTGCTACAGCTAAGCCTCCTAGACGACAGACCTTTGAATAAATGTCCATACCTGCCATCAGAAGAACCTTGTTTTTTCTTACTCTTAAAAATTGACTTAAAGTAGTTCCTTTATTTTTTTCTCCAGTTTAAAAGCATGTGTATATATATACTCTGTTACTTACCATCACAGGGCCAATGAGCTTTTATTCAGTGAGTAGTTTTGAGTGTCGTGGTTGAGTTCTGAACATGGTACTATGAAGAAGTCTCCGTGGTAGGCTCTAGATTCCATGAGAGCAGCCCTGGAGTGGTTTTGTAGTTGTGAACACAGCCATAGCCCTTACTGTATCAGGCAGTGTTCTGAACAGGTTGCATGTAGTAACTCGTTTCATCCTTCCCATGATCTTATGCAGTAGGTGTTATTAATTAGTTATGCTCATTTCCCATATGAGGAAACTAAGGCACGGAGAGGGGAGATATTTACTTATCTTCACTAGTAGCGAAGCCGGGATCTCATCACAGGCAGTCTGGCTCCCACGTGCAAGATCTTAACCCATACAATAGACTGTCTCTCCCAACGACTATGTTGAAAAGATTGAATAATTAATAAATGAATAGCAAAGGTAAGGTCTAAGTGGCATTATTCAAGTCTGCAGTCTAGTTCAGGGGAGTGGAAACTATACTCAGAGCCAGCGAAATAACAACGAAAATGACCAAGACGGCATATATTGGCATGAACTTTATATACTTTTGAACTACTTCACTGTGATGAGCTTAGAAATAAAGTTGCGAATTAATGAACTCTTTTCAAGTGGACTTTATACCGTCTTACTACTTACAACATACTGTTTTTTGCACCTTTTTATTTCAGTCTTCGTTGCTTTCCTTGGAAACCCCATTTCCCTTTTCCCTTTGTGTGTGTGTGTATGTGTGTGTTTTTCCCCCACTTCCCTGTGCCCTGCTGGTGGTTGTCTTATCTCTAACTTCCCTCTCTTCTTCAGTGCAACGTAAAATATTTAGAATAGTGCCTGGCACAAACTAAGCTCTTTATGAGGGCTCAACGTAACTTAACATACTCTGAGTCATGCTTTTCTCCTAGGATTATCTTGCCATCATGTTATTGTGCCTCCTAACTTTTGAGATTGTCAGTTAACACAATGGGGTGACCCACTAAACAGCTCAAGCAGGAAGGGAGATGGTACAATTGAATTATACAGTCGATAGTCTTTTTCACTACAAAAAAGGATTAATTTTAAAATTTCCCTTCGCAAATCATGGGAATTTTGCGCTAATTCTCCCTGTGGTTTCTCCATAATTTATGTACATTCGTTATACCAACTTTTAATTTAAGTATGGCAACACAGGCATCACATGTTGAAGTTATTGTTTTTGAAGTTATTTTGACAGTATAATTCATCGACAGTAATAAAATCAATACTGTAAAATCCATAGTAATTTTTTATATTGGTAAGTCATTAAATGTTTGGTTGCCAAAAATACTGAAACCAAGTGTCTCTCACTCCCCACTGTAGGTATTGGATAGAGTCAGGAAAATTCCATTTTAACTTAAAAATATGTGGGTGATTTTTTTTATTTTGAAGAAATAATTATGCCAAGATCATGTCTCTCAAACTTCAGCCTAAAGGAAACTTTTTTTTAAGCATGTGTCTTGAAAATAGAAATTACAATCAGAAAAATAGGAGCCAAAATAGAATCCAACAACTCAGTACAGTCAGACCCTTGGTTACTGAGCTTGGTTACTGTTACTAATTACAGAAAAAAATATTAATTACCAAAAAGTTGGAAACTAGAAAACCAGAAACAGGGCAGAAATGAAGAATTAACAATTTGGCAGGAAAACAACAGCATACACAGAAATACATGAAAAACAGGAATGGTTGAGAAAATGATCTCCTCAGGTCTGCTCAATGTGAATAATAATCTTGCCAGCTATAAAAGTATCTATATATAACATATAGGTTTATTTATGAATAGTAATTAATATTTTCTAAAGTCTTCTAAATACTTTGTTTCCATTGCTCTCATTACCAAATAGTAACAACAGCCCTACTAGTAGAATTAATACCTACCAGTTGAGGGCTTGTTTTTAAGCCAGGCTTCTTTCTGACAGCCATTGACTCAGTGAATTTAAGTCCAGGTTTTCTGAGTACAGGGGTTCAGAGCTCTTTACGCAGCATCCCTGAGCAATGAAATATTTCAATTTTGACCCTAAAAACACCAAATCACTTTGGAGAGCAAACGTACTTTCATTTTTTTAAATGTATAAAATAATGATATAAAGCATTTAAAAAAATGTAGACACTTTTAGACTGTGTTCGGGTATTCTTTTTTTAAGCTTGTTCATATTTGATAGCAAGCAAACAGTGAGAGGAGAGATGTCAATAGTAATATACTTTAAGGTCGTAAATTTTGATGTACTGAAAAATAGTGTCTGTTGTTTAAAAGCCCTTTATTTTGGCTCGCGATGTATCAGTTGTCATCTGGCAGCGCTACGATTTAGGTAAATGAAATTAGACTACCTGATGCTCTCCATGACATGACATTTCAAACAAGAGTCATGCGCTCCATCTAGTCCCTGTGCTGAGCTGAATCTGATCCCTCTGTCTTGAATTCCCTCCCGTCACCTAACCTGTGTTTCCTCCAGGAAACCTTCCCTCAGTTCTCCCTCAATCAGCACATCACTTCCTCACTGACATAGTGGTGGAGCTTACACAGCGTCTGCCGCCCCAGCAAATTATGTATACACCGAAGAGATGTGGAAAAAAGCCGTTTCACGTCAACATTCTGGAATATGTTAGGAACCCCAAATTAACCAATTTTCAGTTAAAACAGATGATTTCTGAATCTCTGCTGTGAACCATCTCTGGGGGCCTCAGCAATTAACTTTCTCTCTCTGAGTCTCAGTTTCTTCCTCTGTTGGAAGAAATAGATCACGAAGATTTTGCAGAATGCTTTTGACTTATTTTTTTTCCCAGAGTTATTTGCATTTTAGTCAACAAATACATGCTAGGTACTGTTTGAGGCATGAGGGTTGTAAACCATCCAGACAGAATCTCTTGCTTTTTGGTCAGATTATGAACCAGGTGATATTCGTACCAAATTCTGCAGACACTTCTTGATGCAGCCTACACCCAGCAGACCAAAAAGACCTATATACTTTTGTCTTTGGGTTGAAAAAGCAAGCATCTATCAAGAGTAGATTCTAATTCATTTCTAATTTATGAAGACCAGAGCATTTCTTTAAATAATTATTCTGTTGAATAAAATATCTTTCAAGGTATAAACATTCTCTGGAGGATTATAGCCAGCCTTTGTTCTTACCAGAAACTCTAGTTTCATGCCCTTAGGTTTGGCTCAGATCACATGTGCATCGACTTTATCATTTACTTGCTGGGTAACGTTGGGTAGGTCCCCTGACTTCCTTGATCTTCAGATTCTTTCTTTGTAAAATGGAGATATTATTGGTGCTAGAGTGGGTGGTGTGGACGATGGGAATCATCATCATCCTAAATGCTTTTTCTGTTATTGAGAGGATTAAATTGATTTCCAAAGTCTGTGGAGCAAAGTCATGGGACTTGCAGAGGGCTAGGTGTTCATGTTTGGCTATGGGCTTCACAGCCAGGGAGTTGTGGGTTCAGATCCTGACTCTGCTACTTAATAGATTTTAGACCTTTGGCGAATGAATTTACTTCTAGGCATATTTCTCCTCATTTGTAAAATGGGTATAAAAGTTCATAGGACGTTTGAAGATTAGAAACAACAGTTTCTGCAAAGTACTTAGGACATTGCTGGGGACATAATGAGTGCTCAGTAAATAGTAACAGCTCTGTAATAGCCATTAGTCATTACTGATTCTACAGTAGAGAGGTCGCTAAGTGGTGTGTATGTTCTGTTATTGTAGCATTTAAGCTAATCCAATTTTTGAGTAAATTCACTATTTACGGGTCTAGGGAAAGATCAAATTTAGTTAAATGTACTTTCCTCTTTAAACTGGGACAACCAAATATGGTAATTTAAGGAATGTTTGAGTATATTCTTAATCCACCAAAATTATTTTCTCATGAAGAAAATATTTTCATCAAAAAATTTTGAAAGGTTTCAAGTTGTTTCCCACCAAAATTTTTCACGGGGTTTTGCTTAGTATATAGTGAGAATCATAACTAAATCTATGTTTACATAATATACAAGGGGACCCATGCAGTGTCTTGCTTTCTGTTGTTTAATTGATGACTTAATAAATATATGCCATTTGGGGTTTGAACATACCAAAGGTTGGATTCAAGTTATAAATGATTTGTAGTCATTGGAGTAATTTAAAACACAGATGCAAGCTGTACGACATTTCTAGTTTAACAAATTCTGTTTCAAGCATTGTAATTATACAGTTTTTTTAAAGGTAATGTTAACATTTCTGTAAAACAGCGATTGTGAAAATGTTGTTCACCCTGCCCTTCTTAAGTGTAGCGTCAGTTTCTATACTAATCTTAAAGTTTACATTTACTTAAGCTAAATAAAGAATATGGAACTTTACTCCTTCAACCCCTGTGGTTTAGCAATTTAAAGGCGTCTGAAACAGTAAATAAATAACCAAAAATCTTTTTTAAATGTTAGTAAATGTTGCTATACTTGATGCATTGTATAGTAAATATTCTCATATCTATGAGACAACCAATTTAAATGGTCACATAGTGATACAGTGAACCTTCTCTTAAGGCAATGGAGGACAAAAATATTAACATCGCTGGGTCAACAAATCATATTGATATAAAATTGCTAATTTAGTTAAGTGTATAAAAATATATACAAGTTATATAACGATTTGTATGAAGAATATTTCATATATATGTAAAGTACATATTAAAATAAGTTACATGTAGCATCAATTAAGTGAAGACGCAGCTAGACACCTGGAGGGAATAATTTTTATTTTGTTGAAAATACAAACACTTTTACAGAGATTTAAAAAAATACCCTGCAGGGGCGCCTGGGTGGCACAGCGGTTAAGCGTCTGCCTTCGGCTCAGGGCGTGATCCTGGCTTTATGGGATCGAGCCCCACATCACTCCTCCGCTATGAGCCTGCTTCTTCCTCTCCCACTCCCCCTGGCTTGTGCTCCCTCTCTCGCTGGCTGTCTCTATCTCTGTCGAATAAATAAATAAAATCTTTAAAAAAAAAAAAATACCCTGCAAAAGAAGCAAAGTGCATTCATATCTTAGAATATGAATTTAGACATATTTTTTGAAAAATGTGATATTCAAGTTTAATATGACTTACTGACTTTACATAGTAATAATAACTTAGCTGATTTTTTTTTTTTTTTGCTTTTACTAGGTGATTGCTGTTAAAGCATTGAATTTAACTGAATTGGTCATGAGTATTTTATAGTTTAAGAGGAAAGAATAAATTAATAAATTGAGTAGTTTACCAAAATAAATATATATGTAAAAATAAATGATTGAAGAGTGCTATTGTTGTTTATACACATTAAAACTACCTTACAGGGGATGGAGAAGAACCAGAGGAGCAATTAAGCCTGAGAACTCTGTGCCAACAGACCTTGGGTTAAGACCTGCAGCACACATTGTTATTGCTAGTGTGAACTTATGATATATTTTAACTCAGAGTTTTTGCTCGCCATATTTATTAAGCCTCTAAATTTAAAAATATCCTGTGCAAAGTATTTGCATATTGGATTTATATTTTAAGTTATTAATTCACAAGGAAAACTTAATTTATATTTTAACTTTTGTTTCCTGTAGTTGTGGATTTTGTTTTAATTGGGGAATTGTGTCATTAGAAATGAATCAAGCGCTGTCAACAATGGCTATCATGTATGTATTCAAATACATGAAAAACAATGTGACAATTAATTGGAAAATACTCCATGTTGATCATTGTTGCTGAATAATAAGTAAAATAGCAAATCCTAAGTGCTATTGTTTTATTCCCTCCCTAGGTGAGTTGGTTTGAAAAGTGTCATTTTAAGGCATATAGAGTGAGATTTCCTGTAAGTCTTTTTAATGATCATAATTACCATACAGTTTAAGCACACATCCAACACTAAAAGAAGAGGAAAAAATGTCCTTAATGTTTCTTATACTTTTGACTTGGAGCACATATTTCAAAAAGCATTTAAGTAATGCAGAATTTAAACACATTTATGTGATGTCATTCTGAAATTTTCCAGACATTAACATATCTTATGAGGGTTAGTGCTCTTAATTTTTGCACTAAAAAGATATATATAATTATTTTTCTGTAAAGCAGTTTTCTTCTCAGATTTTTAGTCTCATATGATTGTTATATCTTACAGTGATTATTTAATGGAAAATTCACTCTTGTTCCAAATCTCTGTACATATTTCTAAGATGGAATTTTATTTAAAAAATCAAAGTAGCAACCAATATTTAATATATGACCTTTTCCTGATAAATAATTTCTAATCACTTCAGAAAGGTATACTTTTGATATTTTTTGAAATGTAAATTGATTCCAAAAAATCTTAATAATTATATATTATCTGAATTATTTATGTGAAAATTACAGCTAATAAGTAGGCACTGATGAAAATGTACCCTTATTTCTGTCTTAGGTAGTACCTAAACATTAACCAAACAGGTTAATCTTTTCACAATGCTATTAATTTAATTGGGACTTTTTTTTTCTCCCCAGATGGACAAAGTATCAGTGTTTGAAACTTATTCACTTTTTCTCTGGTAGCAAGTGAGACTTACTCACTGGTAGCAAATTCACTATTTAGAAAAACATTTATACTCTTTCTCCCTGACAGCAACTTCTTGATGTAGTTACTAGAAAAGTTAATGGGACCCTAAAATTAGTCAATAGCTAAAAATATCTGCAAGTTACTAAGTGTATGATTCTTATTAACATTTTATCACCCTAAATTTTAAAGGGAGGGTTATGCTAGTAAAGAATATAATGGCCTCTTAAAAAAATAAAATGCTTTTGAGGAAAGTCATGTTTGCATTTTTTAAAGAGACCATATAAAAAATCTAGTAAATTATAGAAGTGATAATGTGGTAATAAATCTATATAGTAAGTATTGAATAATGTAGAAAGTGGTCAATAAATGTAAACATTCTCTCAAAGAGGAAAAACAAAAATCAACTTTTGGATTTTAATGCAAAGAAGCTATTGCTAAAACATTATTACAAATACCTCTTTGTGAATCCCTGATCTGTGTCCTTTTAAAGCAAACTTTACCGCCCACAGGAAAGTGTGTAGGCATATGGTGTGAGGGTAGTATGAGTGTAGCATGATGTGTGTGTGGGCTGTGTGTGTGTGTGTGTGTATGTGTGTACATATGGACATTGGTGGCAAGTAAGAGCCATCTATATATAGAAGAGGAATAAGGTTAAATAAACTTGTTTTAGTAGAAAAATATTTAGTTAGTTTTAGAGTTGCTTTAAAATTAAAGAATGATTATTATTCATTGATTTCATGTTATTAAGTGTCTCTTAGATCCAGATTAAATTCCATAGGGTAGTGTCTTCTAAATAGCACTAACATTAGGAAATAGAATATATAATGCTATCATGCAACTATTTGATGTTTTTTATAAATCATGGTACTTTATAGCTAATGGAAAGACTAACAAACTTTCATTTCTTTTAAGAGGCTTTTTAAAAGTACGAAAAGTTGCTTACTATAATAAAACCAGCAAATAGAAATGTACACTAGGTTATCATACTAAAAATTTCTTTGTAGTTTTGATTATACAAAGAATATGTCAAGTTTCTAAGGTGAAGGTAAATGAGATTTATAATTTCTCATTCATGATTTACCATGTTACTTCAACTCATGGTGAATATATATCCACAGTAAAGAACTCGTGTGTGTGTGTGTGTGTGTGTGTGTGTGTGTGTGTGTGTATAAAATGCATACATATATTGACCCTTTCTTTCCTGTGTATTACTTTTAATTCCTTGGAAGAAAAATGAGTGTTGAATGAATTTTATTTCTATTTGGAAAGAATCAGACAAAAAACCCAACTTTCCTCCTAAATTCAAAGTTGTGGAATAATTAAGTGTTAACTTTTCATTTGATTAGAAAAACATTAAGGGGCAAATGTTCAAAGTAGAGTGTAGTAAGTCAGCTGAACCTCCATTTGTGCTAATGGGATGCAGTTGGCTAAGTTCCCTGGACGATGCTTTGAACGCACCCCTAGAACTTTTTAAAAATGTTGCGAAGCACATTAAAACCTGGAATGTTTTTAGATTTTCTACTCCTTTTAAACACAATAAAGAAGAAAAAAATGTAAAGGCAGTCTTCTTCTTCTTTTTTTTGGCACACAGGAAAGAAGGACGTGGGTATTATTTAATAATGGTGTTCCTGATTGTGAAACTCTTTAATAATATACTGTTAGAGGCCCCCAAAAACCCCTAAAATTTATTTGGTGCTGAGCTTCACCATTGGAGGTGTCTCTGAAATAGTCCAAAAAAGAAAAGTAGTGATCTTATTTAGGAAAAATAAAATATATTCTTTCATTGCAAAATCTAACAGCAAGTATAATATTTCTTCTAATGAGTGGGTGAGACTTTTGTGTGGCTTCTCTGTAAGAAATATATGTACAGTTTTAGACAATATGACCTGTAGATTTGAGCACATGTGTTTAAAATGACCACTTGTATAAGAATAGAATTGGTGGAGGGATGGAGGGGCCATAGACTGAGCTCACCTTGACAGCAGGATGATTTATTCAACTACAAGCTCTAACAGCTTTGTTGTTTGATCAAATAGTGCCTTTGAGGAATGCTTAAGAAAAAAAGACTCATGTAATAATTGCCTAAGATATTTGACGATTTTTACATGTAAGAAGGATGCTACCTGTTCTGCATCATTTAAAAGAACAGAAATAGAAGTGATAGAGGAAGGTAACAGCTCACTTTTTTACAGAGCTCTCCAAAAGGCAGTGAAAAATTTTTAAAGAGGTGAGCTTCTTATCACAGGAACTAAATATAATTGAAAGTGTACAGGGGGTTTTGCATTTGGAAAGAAGTTGGACTTTAATAGTGTTGCCTCATCCCAGGTGATTTTCAGAATTCGTGTATTATTGTCATTGTCATTATTTTAATACAGATCCCATAAGCCGCACCCCATGCTTAATGAGTCGGAATCTCCAAGAAGATGTATCTGTGATGAAGAATAAGTACTTGATAGGAAAATAAAACTACCCAGGGAAATACAGTCAACAGTGTCCGGGGATGAAATTTTCATGATAATTGTCAAGATTATACAGAATAGTGATTATAGAGCTCAAATCAGGGAACAAAATTTAGATATATTAGCATAAACTGTCCATAAGATTTTGGTTACACCTGCAAGATGGATCAGTTCAAATTTCATATTCTTCGATATTTTTCAATCATTTAATAAATTTGTATTAAGTGCTTATCAGTATTGTGTCAGGCTGAAGGATGAAGAAAAAATTATGAGCAAACATCGGGGATTTTGCTTTTAGAGAATAGAGCCTGTGAACCCGCACAAGGTGAGGATTACGAATAAGTAAATTACCAATTTCAACTTAGAAGACTAGTTTTTATATCACTGTCGCATTTCTTAAGATTTCCTGGATTCAGATTTGACCTCTACCATTGGAGTTACACATCTTGTGGAAGGTTCTTACACCCTCTGTTTTATAGTTTTACCTTTTACAAAATGGGGGAACTAAAAGCAAAGAAGCATCTTTTAGAGTATAGAAATGATTAGACGTCTTCACATCTAATACCATGCACGTGGTAATTGAGTGCTAACCGTTAGCTACCATGAGCATGATTTTGGTTGTTGTCATCAGATGTTTAATCATCCAGAGGGAACGCTTCAGAGGAAGCAAAACCTCAATTCATTGGGGATGTTGTCTTTTATGATTTGCATCTAACTTTCACTATCAAAACCAACTAAAACCCTAAAGTCAGATGAAGACTTGCCAGCAATTTTTAAATGAAAGAAAGATATGGGGTGGAGGAGAGATCAGAAAACAGGACATACCAGTAAAAATGTGCAACATTATCACTACCCATGGGACTACATGGGTATCTTCTCACATCCGACTAAAATATTGCTGTAGTAACTTGCTTGACCAGTCTGTTCTATTCAGAAAACTCTTCTTTCTATATGCCAGAAATTCTTTCACCAACAGTAACACATTTAACTTGTTTGGTCATGTCCAGATAAGAAGTTTTGATCAGAATAAAAATATCTGTCCATGTCATGGAAACTGGAGAATTTATTTTCAACTTATAGGTAGATTAATGTGAATTATTTTAGGGAGAAAAAACTTTCCTAATTTACATTGATAGATTACTTTCCTTGCCTTTACCATCCTTACTTTCCTTTTTTTTTTTACCTAGTTATTAAATATATTTCTATGCTTTTGGAATATGAGTAGATGATTTTAATAATAAATTTCAACAATACTATGTATAAATTGAGGAATCCTTTAACAAACTTAAAATATAAATAATCTTTCTCTACCACTATTTTGCCTTTCATTTATTTTTTCAAAAATAAGCAAGCAAGTTCACTTTCATTTCCTGAAAGCCCTTTTGTCAGACATGTGACTGTGGGTTTTGCAGTGTAGCACAATGGTTGATTGAATGTCAGAGGAAAATCACCCAGATCAAGTTAGAAGAGCCAGGTTGACAGAGTAATGACATTAACAGTCCCTCTTGCTGGTTTGAGATACATAACTCAGCCATCAGTGGCACTAATCATTATATTTTAGCTAACGTGGGATACGTTTAGTAGATCAGCCAAAATTAAAACAACATAGCCCAGGATGACTTAAAGATTAATAGAATATGCAAATCAGCAAATATATCTATAGCTATGTCTCACAAATTTCATATATTTAAAGCAGCTTATAAATATATTTATATAAATATTTCTAAAATAACACTGAAGTGAGCATTGTGCCAGTCTGTAAGCCCCAACTCGCAGATGAAATTAGCTGTTCAAATTTTCCCTTATGTTTGAAACTGGTTAAGCAGTCTTTTCTTGAGTGACAGAGTGACATCTACCAGTGCATTAACATGTGATGCTATTAATTGAAAATAAGTTGTCTTAAAAAGGAGGATTTAAGCGTGGGTATTGGGAGACTACACCAGAGGTTATATGCAGTAGACTGGAATCTTTACGTAAAAGTAAATATAAGCAAACGTTATTCGTGTATGTGTTAAAAACAATGATGATATGATTCTAATTATCATGATTTTAAAAAAGGAAGCCAGATGTGGTAAACATAGGTATTACTGCTCCGTTGTGGTTCAAATTTTTGTAATAATATTGCAATATTGTAATAATGTTGCAATTTTTAAATTTTGTTTTCTAAGGCTTGAACTCTCTCTCATTTTCCTCAGCTCCTGATGTTTACATGATTTTTCTCTGTGCTTCTCAGTAATGCATGTGAACACTGGCTTTTTTTTCCCCTTTCTTTGTTTTAATATTTGGTCTAAGATACCTCCTATTTAAAACTCATATTACACAAATTCTATTTAGTATCTCCTTTACATGCTAGTAAATTAAGAGAAATTTGTGTTTGTTTTTCCTTAATACTAAGAAATGTGAATTTTCTGGGCACAAGTGACAACCTAGTTTTCAGTCTTAATTGTACTTTAATATATATAGTACTTTAATTGTACTCATATGATATTTTTGCTAATACGTATTTTTCTCAGTTGTGCTTTCATTATTTGGTAATGATAGTGTTTTAGAATTTTTAATTATTTTACATGTCATAATTCTGTTGCAACCTCACTATATCATATAAAGCATAGAAAAAATGTTTAAAAATATATATATAGCTCATTCACAGAGCTATGTATTTAAGACTATAGGAAATAAAAAGCAATGAAAGGGTAAACATGTCCAATAGTGAGTTTAATTAAAAATATCTACAGAGTAAATATCAGGAATGGTTTCCGACAAAAGCTGCCACACTGAGTCCGACTATAGAACTTCAAAAAATGCAATTGTGTCATTGAGTTTAGAAGGAAGAAAACTATATTTAAACTCAAAACTGTATTTTAAACTGTTTTTGTAAACACGTGAATTTATCATGAATCATGACTAAATCTAGATTTCATTTTAAAAATCACGACTATAAAAAGAATACTCAAGAGATTGACATGTTTTGAGAGTATTTTATGTGGTCAAGTATGTGGGTTTTGGTGATCTGTTGCAATATAACAGATTGGAAGAATCTTTCAAATAATTATTTTTTAGTAATGACTTTCGGTACTCAGAGTGTCATTACAAACCACCCAATGGGAGCAAACAATGCATAGTTGACAAAATTGAGTCAACACTGCTTAACAAATGTAAGGGAACAAAAGTGAGAATGAGTAAATGTAATATTTGTTGTTTTATATATTCCAGATTCAGAACAATTTGTGGGCAGGAAATGCGAGCGGTGGTTCTGTGGTTACTTCATGCATGTTACCACGTGACACTTCCTCCTGCATGACACCTTATTCTCACTCGCCTCGGACAGATTCCAGTTACACAGGGTTTTCAAACCACCAGAACCAGTTCAGCCACGTGCCCCTCAACAATTTTTTCACTGACTCTCTTCTTACTGGGGCTACCAATGGACATGCATTTGAAACAAAGCCAGAATTTGAAAGGAGGTCTTCCAGTATCGCAGTTCTTCGAATGAAAGCCAAGGAGCACACTGCCAATATTTCATGGGCCATGTAACATACAGTACTCTTTTATTTTTCTTTTAATGGCAAAGTAAAACATTCTATTTCTCATATTTAAAGGATACCACAATAAGCTGCTGTGTGCGGAATTGCTAAAGGTCAAGATATACAGCGAGACCAGCTTAAATGAATAGTTGTTATTATTTAACATTAAAATCTAAGAATGAACCTCTGAAAAGACTAAATAGATTTACCATCCATCAGTCTCCACAAACTCTGTTTTAGTAGTAAATTTTTTTTTCTATTGTACGAGTCGATGAAATACGATCATGCAACTTCTTAAAAGAATAAATGTATTAAACAAATTCCTCTGTTATAGATTGATTTATGTCAGTTCTGTATAACAAGAAATCCCTTGTAAAATAAGATCTGATAAAGGAGGAAATGCACTGGGGAAAATGTCAAGATACCAAAGCTGTCAGGTAAATATTGAAGCAGGGTGTTTCGGGGAGTTGACCCTTATTTCTCCCTCTCTGGCTCCAAGACACAATGGGCATATCCCCTGTTGCTGAGAATTTATCTTCAGGCCTCAAAGATTTTTTTTTTTTTTTTAACCTCTCGATGTTTTAGTGAATTTCCACCCCATGAAATAGAACTCTTCTAAAATGGCCAGCATTTGCATGAAATATTTGGGCGTAGTTTCCTGAAACCATGTGGCTAAAGGTGATAACTGAAATATTCTGGTGTGATTTAAAATATAGTCGTGAGAATAGTTTCTATAAATGCTATCTTTTAAACGAAAAAGTCAGCACCGACTCAGTGAAAAAGCCAACACCGACTCAGCACCGAGTTAGTATCACACAGTAGAAAAAAAGTAAGTTACAAAACCTACTGCTGCTTTTAAAAACTAAAATTGTGTTGATTGAACTGTATACAGAAACATCTAATAAATACTTAAAAGAAACTTTTTTTGACATGTCCCATTATGCCTTATTATATTATGAAAGATTTTTAGTTAAAAAGCAGCAAACCTGAATTTATCTTTATTTCACGGGCTTATGCAAGTGCACATGTGTGCGTGTTTGTTTTTGATATATAAGCCGTAAGCATTTTTTTGCTACTGTGGTTTTGCGTAGGGAATTAAAATGTCAGAAGGCTCTCTAAAATTTCTGGTGGAAAAGAAAAGAAAAATACATTGCATCTGGAAAATTGCTAACCCCTTTGATTTACTTCTCCTCCCTTTCTCCTGTCACATTCCAAGCTTTTTCAGATGAGTGAAATGTCAACCTCCTTAAAAGACTCTTAATTCATAAAGGCAAAGTAAATTAATTGAAAGGAAGATGGCTCCCATGGCTTGGATCAGAGCAAGTTCTGCGCTTTGTACTCCCTTGGAATCTTCCTTGTGGTTCCTACAGCCTTTAGGGATATGTTTAGAAGCCCTATAAGCTAAAGGACAGGAATAAATGAATTTTAAAAATTAAATTTCAGAAAAAGTACTTAAATCCAGTGCCTCTTCCTAGTAGGGAAAATATTTACAGCAGTTAGACATCATTGTAATAAAACTTTAAAATCAAGCAGATGATGGAGATGAGTGATGTCCTAAACAAACATCCCTTGACTTCATAATAACTCTGTTCTTTATTACTTTTAAGTTCTCTCTTTTTAGTTTTCTTCCCAGGACAAACTTGTTCAACTTTGGCCCTGAGAATTATGCTTCCATGCAGGATCTCTTGTTAAAGGATTGTTTAGGCAGCTGTTAAATATCCTTCATGTTTTAAAAGAAAATGACTTTTTTAATATATTCATGTGTCTGGTCAATAGGAAGTTGCTAACTAAAACTTAGAACGAAAATGTAAGATTTTCTTTTTAAAAATTCCCAAATTAGTAGTGCTCACATTCATTTTCTTCTGCTTTCTTAATTGAACTTTTTTCATGTCCCTTGGCTAATATATGGTATTTTTAAAATGAGGGACAAAAGTAATTTTTGAATCAAGAGCAAATTTCACATTGTCCCTTAGTTTTCCTACTACAAGTTTTTTTTCTCATTATAATCTAATAATTAGTTGGTGCTTCTATAACTCATTTTTTTTCAATTTTGACATCTTTTTAACTGAGGTTCTATATCCACAATGCTTTGTATAAATTTAATTCAATCAGCACATTTTTTTTTTAACACGTATAATGTGTGAAGCACTTTTAGGGATAATAAATAATAGAACCATAGGTTTTGTCCCCTATGAGTTCACAGTCCTCCCGGACAGACGCATCCATAAACTTTACATCCTCACCCATGCCTCGTATTTTATGATGGCAATAAGAATTGAATGCAATTTTTTTGTGTGAACATGCCTCACCTTTCTTTTTCATTGGCTGGATTTTATTACATATTTAAATTACTAAGATATAATAAAATGAACTTTTGGTGCAATAGGAAAGATAAAGCTAAAACAGAGTGCAGAGAATGCACTACCTGAATTTTCTTTTGCAATTTCTGAACTTAGGTTAAACTCAGTTTCGTATACCAGATAGAATTCAGATCAATCACGAAAATGTTGAACTTAGTGGCGCCTGGGAGGCTCAGTTGGTTAAGCATCGGACTCTTGATTTCAGCTTAGGTCATCATCTCAGGGTTGTGGGATGGAGACCTGAGTTGGTCTCTGTGCTCAGCATGGAGCTGCTTGTCTCTTTCCCTCTGCTCCTCCCCCTACTCTCTCTTTCTTTCTCTAATAAATAAATAAATAAATAAATAAATAAAATCTCAAAAATAAAAATGTTGAACTTATACACTTAAGAGAGGAAAAACGAAGGAATGTTTTAATTTACTTTTATTTGGGCTCAAATTATTAACAGCATTGATTCCTAGGAGTTTTGGTCCCTGAAGTAGTTGATCCACTTGGACATTTGTTCCCACGCCTTTCTCATCCCCTATTTGTCCCTTCCACACGTTTTTCTTGCGCTGGTTTAAGGGATGATTCTTGTACTCTTTCTCCTGAGCAATTTGGTGAAGATTTGGTCCTCATGACAGGAGATAAATTTATTGGAGTATTAGGTAAGGTTTGCAGTTTCATTCATAAACATAACATGAAATTTCAGAAAATGGTTTGTGGATTTTTGAAGAGATAGATATAATTTCCTTGAGAATATTAAAGAGTGATTATTTTCTTCTTAAATAACTTCTCATGAAATCGGAAAAGAAAGCCACTGTAATCTTTGCCCTCAGTCTTGACAACGAATCTCCAAAGAATAACAGAGTTACTTAACCTACATAACCTTGAGGAAACTCATGAAATTGAGTATATAAATTACTGGAGTGTATTAGATTCATTGTTTCCATAGGCTGTTGATTTTTTTTTTACCTCCAAGGAAGTGAGGAAGGGGCATACCTCTGCACTTAACAGGGTTCTTACAAAGATGATATGTTACTGTTTCCTTTTAGTACCTTTGCTTTTTTGTCTCAAATACGAGCTGCTTATTTGACCTCCATCTGCAATTCTTTTATCACCTCCCTATGTCTTATATAATCCTGTTTTCTACCTAGTGCTGTAGTTTCAGTCTGTCAGCAGTAAACGATGCCTTGGCTAAAAAAGAAATGGAAAGATCAAC
Organism: Ailuropoda melanoleuca; assembly: GCF_002007445.2. Lineage (NCBI taxonomy): Eukaryota > Metazoa > Chordata > Mammalia > Carnivora > Ursidae > Ailuropoda > Ailuropoda melanoleuca. The sequence goes on from NC_048232.1 coordinate 57,331,206, forward strand.
TACAGTGTTTGCGTAAGATCTTTGAAAAATTTAAATAATTTTCTAAACTTACCAGTAACCCTGGCTTTTGTTTTTCAATATTTAATTCAAGGGGAATTATAAATGATGAATAATTGTTAAATATAATTTTTAATTATTAATTTAGTCATTTTTAAAAAATTTGTTGCCAAATATTTTAGGATAAATCTAGAAATGATCTAATTTTAAAAATCCTAGTTGGGCTCACTTCTTTTTTTGATTGAAACGTAAAGGTGTATGTTTGTTATTTAAAATAAAACTGTTAACTTTCAGCCATCTCTAAAAAATTAGGCATCTAAAATTTCAGCAGGCATTATTTCCTTATAGCTATTCATATTTTGCATTGAAGGAAACTATGGCTTATTGTAAGGGACTCTATTTAATAAAACATTATATTAAATAGTATTTTTGTTCTTAATGTCTAAATCTCATCACGTGTATTTTATACAAGCCAGGCAGCAATGTCACTAATGATCCAAACGAAAGCAAAAACCTAAGTGAAATGCCTAGCAGTAAGCAGAGTCCTCATTTATGGCAGGAATCCTCAAAAACAGATTAAATGTGATATTGGTTTTCCAGGGTCTAGGAAATGCCCAAACAGGATTTTTATTTGTGTTAATAGCTCTCCTTTGTAAAGGAACATATGGCCATAGTTTATCCTAGAAATATATTGGAAAAATTATGAACAAGTCTTCAAGATGAGGGCTGGCCAGTTCTTCAGTTTTACTACATAAAATAGGAGAGAATTGAAAGCCTTTTCTTTCCTTCTCTGCCTTAGAATTGTATACCCTTATGCATTCTTTAAGTTCCAGGGGCAAATAAATGACTTCATGTGAGTATTTCTTGTGCATGACGTTATTTTATAGCATGAATGACTTTAGAGACACTATGTACTGAAGCTTTTCATGCATCTCCACATAAGGTACTCTTGCAATATTTCTCTTATTTACCTTAACATACACTCTAAAGACTAAAGAGAATAATTCAGAATAATCACCAGCATCGTCAAAACATGACAAGTTTTTAGTAGAAAGCAAAAGGAGCCCCCTACAGGCTATGTATGCTGTCCATAAAAAGATTCAAATGCTTAAAATCTCCCCAAATCACTAGGGCAGCTTCATAGCTTGGGTGGGAGAGGAGGTGAAGGAGGGTGTATCTCTGGAGAGAAGTCAGAGAGGGTCCACAGACTGAGACGGGAAAATCGTCAGACCCTTTGTTTCACTAACCTCTAGAAGAAACTTGGCATTTTCTTTTATTTACGAATATGGACAACAAATCTCAATAGTAGTAGCAGCACGGTGATTTTGTCACCAATAAAAGGAACAGATTTGCATATTACATTAGAGTTAATATAGATATCTTGAAATAATTATAATTCATGTTTTCACTTGATTAGGACAGTTTTCATTAAGGTAAATTTTAGCTCTGTTGCTGGGCTTTGTTATTTAATCTATCAGTAAAGATGCACAGATATTACAAATTAGTTTTATAAATATTTGGACAACTGTGTTTCGATATAATTGTTTTCCATCTTAAGCCTATACATTTTATTTACTAAAATACCTTATCTAAGAAAGGGTTCACAAAACCACTAAACTGCCAGAGGGGTCTAAGGTGCAGAAGGGATTAAAAAAACCCTTTTTATGTGCCAGCATCACTTCCCCATAGCCAATAATTTTTTCCAGAGGATGGTCATATGTTATGGAAGGAGTAAAATCGGGTACCTAATAATTTACCAAATTATCTCTTACTAGCATAGGGTAGGATTGAAAGAAAATGGGCTTTTTAAAGCAGGCAGCCCCACAGCATTCATTGTTGAATGAATGAATGAATGAATGAGGCATTTTAATGAGGATCACTGAGAAGCCAGGATGCACTAGCCATAACCAAAGCTTTTTTTTTTTTTTTTTTTTAAGATTTATTTTTTAGAGACAGAGAGACAGAAGAGAGCTGTGAGCAGGGGGAGGGGGCAGAGGGAGAGAGTCTATTGGACTCCCCACTGAGTGCAGAGCCCTAGGTGGGGCTAGATCCCAGCACCGTGAGAGCATACCCTGAGCTGAAGTCAAGAGTCTGATGCTTAATGACTGAGCCACCCAGACAGGTTGGAATTAGGCTTTTGAAGAAACAGAGAAGTGTTTGGGTGGTATCATGGAAGGATTATGGCCTAAAAGTATACCACTTTTTAGCTTTAAAGCTTTAGGCCAGTCATTCAATTCCTCTGAGCCTTAGTTTTCTCATTTGTAAGTGAAAAACTCACATAAAGCTTTTAGTTAAGGCGACTTCACATTTATTTTCTCCTTTGACTTTCACGGTTTTGTGACAATGGGCCTTATTATCATCTGCATTTCACGGATGAGGTAATTTATAGTCAGAGAATATAAGAAATTTCTAGATCCAAAGCCTATCCTTCTGCTTTCTTACCCTACAGACTTTCCTCAAAGCTATGAAGAAAAAAGAATTGAAATATGCATTTAAAAATAATTTATTGTAATCTGTGAGATGCTTAAATGACATACTTTTTTTTAAAAAGACTCCAATTTTTCCTCCTATTGAGTCAGTTAATTTTTTCTTCCTTCATTTTTTTAAATCTTTAAATTCAGTTTTATTCAATTAACAAAATTATTGAGAATCCCCTTTGTGCCAAGACCATAGAGAAACTAACATGCTGGCTGGAGAGGTGAACAGGTACAAAAAAGAGCTGTAATATGACACGGATGTGGCTCCTGCAAAATACTATTGGTAAACAGTTAAGTGAGCAATTAATTCAACCCTTTATAGATCACAGAAAGCTGCAGAGAAGAGGTGTCTTGAGTCAGATACTGAAAGATGAATGGGGTGGGGGGCGCCTCGCTAGCTCAGTCAGTAGAGCATGGAACTCTTGATCTCAGGTTGTGAGTTTGAATCCCACGCTGGGTGTAGAGATTACTTAAAAAATAAAATCTTAGGGGCGCCTGCGTGGCTCAGTCAGTTAAGTGTCTGCCTTCGGGTCAGGTCATGGTCTCAGGGTTGTGGGATGGAGCCCTGCATTGGGCTCACTGCTCAGCAGGGAGTCTGCTTCTCCCTCTCCCTCGGCGCACTCTCTCTCTCACAAATAAATAAATAAAATCTTAAAAAAATTTTAAAAAATGAATGTTAAAAAAAGAGGAATAAGAACTTACAATAATATGTCATTTTACCTCTTTTTCTCTGAAAGAAAACCCAAATCAGTTTTAAAAAGCTATGTTCATGCTAGTTAAAATATTTGCGATTTTTTGTTTCCATCATAACACATTTCTTCTCTAATTTTAAATATTTATTTTCCTTATTTTATTAGTATTATTTTATTAATTGAACCAAAGTTCTCAGATGCATCAGAAAAAAAATTTGTTTTATTCAAGAAGGTTTTACAAGTTTCTACTCTCAAGTAATACAATGAATGGATGCCAAACTCACCACATTACAAAGTGGAGGTTGTGACTAAATGCAAGCCGTGGCCTTTGTGTTCAGGAGATGTTCCGTTTAGTTGGGTGGATGACATTTGCTGAAATTTGCCTCTCATGAAAATAGAGCATACATATTTTAATAAGCTTTCTCTATAAATACATAACAGAAAAAATGGGAAAAATCTAAGTACAGCTTCAAAATACACATCTGCAAAAAGTTGATAGAAAAGTTCAATAAGAAGAAGGCTTCACCCTGGTATACCCCTTGATCTCTGACCAAGAAAAAGACAGAAGATTCTGAGGTCACTGCAGGAAAAATACTCCCCACTCCACGAAAGGGAAAAGGAAAAGAAAGGGCAGCTGGGTGTTGCTTTTGTGTCTTTAATTTAATTCTTTGTCTGCCTCAGTATGGCCAAAGTTTGTCTCACTTTATACAAAACTCTTGCCTAAATTCTATAAACAGAGGTTTAACGGAGGAATTGCTCTCTTATCTTGATCCCTCTTTTCCTAGCTGTGAAATTGATCGATGTTTTTAAAGCCCTAAGACAGCTCCCCTTGTAGATACGTTTTCTGGTTCAAAGGGGGAAAAAGGCAGAAAAAAATTATTCTGAGAAATACCTTCGAAGAAAATTTTAATGACCTAGGAAGAGAGCTATGTAGCTAGATGTTAGTCAGGCAAACCCTTAAATTAGTTAAGGTATTAAGAGTGAAAATATGTGACAAGAGAGAATTTGTCAGGCTCTTGTACTTCCTTGACTCAGATTAACTTTGTGTAACTACGCACAAATTTCTTAGATTTAAAATTGTGTCAGATTTCGATTGGCTTTGGCTGAGATCACCAACAACTTAGCAGAAGAGAATCAAGAGTCTGATCCCAGATGTGTCACTGATGACCAGTGCCACCTCACCTCTCAGTTCTCAGAGTTCAATTCAATTCAGCAAATATTTATTGAGTGCTTATGGCTGCCGACTTTTGTAAGTCAGAGAAAAATAATGAGATGTGAGGAAAATGTGACAGGTCTCAAGTAAGACAGCGGAACTTATAGAAAGCCATTATCATCGTTGGCGTTTTAAACAGAAGTTTGATTTAATTGCATTCATAACACCAACGATGTACATTCCTTTGTGGTACAGTAATTTCCACACTGGATTTTGATTTTTATCTGCATACTGGATACAAATCATAGTCCCCAGGGCTTGACTTATAAGTGAAATAACGCCATCCCCCATCTAGCATCAGTTATGCACATCCCTAATAGCTCAGCTGAAGGACAGCATTAGCCATTATATAAACTAATTGGGTTAATTCTGCTCTGGAATTTCGGCAAATAATGTAACCGAGATAAACAGAGGGTCACTTATGCGTCTACTTGTACACATTTATCTACACGTCTTATTTATACTACTAAATGCTTAAAACAACACTAGGCTATAAATTTGCCTTTTCTTTCTGATTCTCTTGGCAGGGTTTCTTATGTGCTTCAATTTTAAAGAGTGGAGTTCGGTCTCCTCTCAAATAAATAAGAGCCGTGGAAAGAAAAAACTCAGCTACAAAGTAGTTCTAACCCATTAAACACAGATGGCTCACAGGGGGTTTAATCATCAGGAGCGAACACACATCACGCTGAAATATAGAGCTGTTTTCTATCACTTGTTACCATTTGAATGTCTATCTCAGGAAAGTGAATTCCATATATCTTCCTGGCCATCAGTTGCCCTTTGAATACTCCTGTCTCTGATGTAGCTAGATTTCTCTTCAGAACTTACTGAGATGAATGAGCTCTTGCCACACATAGAAGTGAAAGAAAACATTTCTTTCTCTGCCAGAACAGATGAGATTCATCATTAGGAGAATGGATTTGACCTTGTAAAGTAGACCAAAGCAATTAACAAACAAACCCCTTTGGGGCAGATTGCCTTTATCCTAGTTCTCCAACAGGAACTTTTTTTATTTAATGCCTTCACAGCTATGTTGCAAAGACCTCAGAATCTGATCACCTGAAAAGAAGCTAAACTGTGGGATAAGAAATCATCTCTAATTTAAGCCTTCCCTTGCAAAGAGAATTTCATGGACACTTAAAAAAATCATATGGATTTAACCTCAGCTATCATACATCAATTACCAATTATCAATGGGTCATATTGATCAGAAATCGTTAAAGAGCTCCATAAAACCAATTTGATGACAGTGTATAAACCAAAACTAGAGATAAGCATTAGAACCTATATAAAATGATGGAAGACTCCATTTGAGGACAATTTATAATATCCAAGGAAAAGATTCATTGTGCTTCGCATCTCTCTCCTCAACTCACTAGTTAATCTATTCATTTCCTAATTCATGATCTCTTTTCTGTAGTTTCCTTCCCCTACTCCTTATCTTTCTCTTTTTTTTTCTTTTATCTATTTTCCTCTTTCCCAGAGCCCATCCCAGCTAAAACCCATTCTTCAAGTCTAAATTCTTAGGTGATATTCAGGGAAAGAGCTGCTACCAATCGCTGGGACAACAGCAATAGCAAAAAGGGGCTTCCTGGCTTTCCCGGAGTGCATGTTCAGCCAACGCTATTAAAGTGATTGACATAATCTTGAGTAAACCCAGCTGATAAGCCACAGAAAGGCGGCTCATCCACGGAGGACCTGCAACACTCTGGTCTGCTATTTCATTTGTCTTTCTGACCGGGTTTGTAAACCACTCAGCAATTCAGACACTTAGATACAGATTAAAAGTTATTGTTTCACCCTGCAAATGATGTTTAGAAAGTCATTCCTTCTAAAAATTTTGTGCTTGTATTTTGCTCATTTTATGTCTTATTTGTCAGAATCTACCTTTGGAAAAACAAGCAAAATATAGATAAGAGGGAAGGATATCAGACTAGCAAAAGACCTGAGATCTCAATGCATTTTTAAAAATTCAGAAACTTCACAAAATTTATTATGGAGGGAAATATTAAATTCACATTCTAATATTATTGTTATAATTTTGTGTATTATTATTATTATTTACCAGTAGATGGCACTGAACAGGTGTTGAAGGTGTCTACAATGTGATTTGGGGGGAGAGCGGATCATCAATGATGCTCACTGGTGGGAAATGCCCTCCACTAGAGTTCTCTTCCATAGTGAGAGTATTATATCCAGGAGTCCCAACAGGTGTATGTGAGGGAAGAACATGAATTCATTAACACTCATTTTATTTATCAAACACTTAATCAGGGCTTACTATGTGACAAATGAGTAGGTTCTCTTATTTCCATTTTCAGGTAGGAAAACTGAAGCAGAGAGAGATGAAGATTCCCTAATGTCACACAGCTAGTAAATGGTAGGATAAGGATTGGCCCTGATAGTTGATCTAGTTGTGCTCTCTCTGCTTTGCCCTCTCTCAATTTACTAACATGAATTACTTATTCATCTAGTCAACATTTTTAAGGGAACATACTTGAAAACCCAAGGTATAGAAATGGATAGGCTCCAATCAGGAAACTACAGAATCTTAGGGGCTTGGGGGTACTGTTGAGGAAAGCAAACAGGTCCTTGGGAGGGAGGGGATGTGTTGGTCTATGAAGAAGAACCACCAACAAAGCAGAGGAGAGGATGCCATACATAAAATTCACCAATTCACCACCTTGCTTGGCGGCAGGATGCTGCGTATTTTTAAAGCAAAAATATATTCTTAATGTTGTCCGACTCTATTTTATTTCTGGCTGATGTAGAAAATACTCGAAGTACTTTAAAAACTTTAGTAAGCAGATTATAACTTGTTCAGATCTTGCAGCATTAACTGCAGTAACTCCTGCCTCCCCCTTACTTGGGCATCTACGTCCCTATGACAGCTCAGAGTTCAAGCTTACCCAGAATTGTGCCATCGTGGACGTCTGGAGGCCCAGCTTCTCATCCTCTGGCCGTCCCCTACACCGGTCGAACATTTTAACTTAGTTTCTTCAATGTGCCTATTATCTAGCCTCTTCAAGTCCTCCAGCCCTCCATCTTAGCCCCTTTTTTCCGACACTCTCTTCCATATCTACTTCCTTTCTTATCCTTCTTACACCTCACAGCCCATCCTTTCAACTACTCTTTGGCCAATACCTTCAAAGGCCTGCTGTTTTCCTTTTATCACACCTGCCTTTTATCCACCTGGGCTAGTGAACTCGCTAAAAAGGATGTGTGTAGCTTAGCTCCATTAAAAGAATGTGTATTATCTCCACTAAAAATGCATGTCTTTGGTCCCGAAAGGAGCTTTGCATGGCTGAGTACAGTCATTCCTGCTTCCTCTTTTCCACCATACAGATTTCGAAGCTTGTCTACCCTTCAAATCCTTAATTTAATTTAATGCTCTCCCACCTCACTGCACCTTCTTCACAAAAGAAAAGGGGGAAAAAAGCCTTCTTAAGGAAACTGTCAATGTCTTGCCACGATACAACTATACCTGTATTAATAAGTGTTGTTTCCTTCCGATTTATTTTAGGGGGAGAGATATTCCCTTCTAATTTTAATCCTCATTCTGTATTATATCCCTTCCAATCTTGTCATAGTTTTTCTGCCATCTTCTGTCTGTTTAAACTCCTTTCAGCCATTTACAACCAATCTCATTTGTTAAAAAATGGTAATAATAAAAGTTGGCAAAAAATCTTCATGCCTCTTCACTGCTTCCAGATTTGCCCCGAGACGTTCTATGAATGTATATCTGCGCTCAATATCTTTATTTTTTCATTTGCCCCTCACTGAATATTCAAACCTCTGCAACACAATTTTGAGGTCTACCAATTCATGAAAATTACTTTTTTCAAGATCACCAATCTAAATCCAATGGTTGCTTTTCAATTCTTTTGACCAATTCTGTCTTTGGTTGAATTGTGTCCTCCTAAAAGTCCTAACCCTCAGTGCCCATGAATGTGGTCTTACTTGGACATAGGGTCTTTACTGACTTAATCAAGTTAAGAAAAGGTCATCCTGAGTTAGGTTGGATCTTTTTTTTTTTTTTAAGAGTTTATTTATTTATTGGACAAAGAGAGACACAGCAAGAGAGGGAACACCAGCAAGGGGAGTGGGAGAGGGAGAACCAGGCTTCCCGCTGAGCAGGGAGCTAGATGCTCGGCTTGATCCCAGGACCCTGGGATCATGACCTGAGCCGAAGGCAGACACTTAACGACTGAGCCACCCAGGCGCCCCGATCAGGATGGGTCTTAATCCAATGCCTGCTGTTCTTAAGAGAGAAATTTGGATACAGACAGATAGGGAGAGAATATCATGGGATGATGAAGGCAAAGTTTGGGGCAGTGCGTCGACAAGCCAGGCAACACCAAGGATTGCCAACAACCACCCAAACCAGGAGAGAGGTGTGGGGCACACTCCCCCTCAGAGGCTCCAAAACTGCAATGCCCATCAACACCTCGATTTCAGACTCGACACGTTGCAACTGTTTTAAACCTCCCATCGTGCTTTGTTACAGGAGCTCCAGGAAATGAATACAAAGTCTCAGATTCCTTTGGCACTTCCGATTCCGACTACTCCTTCCTTCCCCGCCAGTCATCCTCTTCCTTCTCCCTCGTTGCCCCCAGCCTACTCTTCCTCTATGCCTAAATGCGATTCTGGGTGTTCTACTCTGGCCTCTTCTCACTATCAATATTCTGTGCAGATATATTTACTGCAATAACTGTACCCGTGATCTCATTTTAGATCTCCTTTTTGAGGAGCAGAGCTATGTATCCGATCACCTACTGGCACGCTCCAGGCACAAGGGACAGAGGGAAGCTGAAATTAAACATAAAATCCCAACCCACTTCTTCTTTCATATATATATCTATATATATGATACCATATCATACATCATATATCATATCTACCTATCTATATAGATATAGATATAGATATAATAGATAAATATATAATATTTAATATATGTAATCATGTATATAATTAATATAATTTATTTTTTTAAAGATTTTATTTATTTGAGAGAGAGAGAACACGCATAGGGAGGGGCAGCGAGAAAGGGAGAGACACCGACTCCCCACTGAGTGGAGCTCAATCCCAGGAACCGGAGATCATGACCTGAGCCAAAGTCAGATGCTTAACCGACTGAGCCACCTGGACATCCTGATATAATTTATTTTTTAAAGCACTTTTAGGTTCACAGAAAAATTGAGAGGAAAGTACAGTGTTCCTGTGTACCCCTTCCTATCAACTCATATCATCTCGCATTAGTGTGGTACATGGGTTACAACTGATAGGTCAATTTTGATACATTATTATTAACTAAAGTCCATAGTAAGTTTCACTTTTGTGTTGTACATTCTATGAATTTTTGCAAATACATCTGCCTTTACAGTAGGATAGTTCAGCTGCCTTAACATCCCTCTGTGCTCAACCTATTTATTCCTCCCTCCATCTTAACTATTGGCAATCACTGATCTTTTTAGTGTCTCCATAGTTTTGCCTTTTCTAGAATGTCAGATTCTATTATACGGATGTAGCCTTCTCTGATTGGTTTCTTTCATTTAGCAATGCGCATCTGAGTTTCCTCCAAGGTGTGTGTGTGTGTGTGTGTGTGTGTGTGTGTGTGTGTGTGGCTTGATGGCTCATTTCTTTTTGTTAAATAATCTTGAATGGATGACACACTGTTTATCCATTCACCCGGTAAAGGACATCTCGATTGTTTCTGTTTTGGCAATTATGAATAAAGCTGCTGCAAGCATTCATGTGAAGATTTTTACGTGGACATAAGTATTCAAATCATTTGGGCAAATACCAACGAGCATGATTGCTGGATTGTATGGTAAGAGCATGTTCAGTTTTGTAAGAAATTGCCAAACTATCTTCCAAAATGACTGTGTTACTTTGCATTCCCACCAGCAATGAGCAGGAATTCCTATTGGTCCACGTTCTCACAGCATTTGATATCGTCAGTGTTCGGGATTTTGGCCATTCTCATAGGTGTGTAGTGGTATCCATTGTTTTAATTTGTGATTCACTGATGACATTTGAGGTTGAGAATCTTTTCATATGCTTATTTGCCATCTGTATATCTTCTTTGGCGAGATGTCTGTTCAGATCTTTTCCCCATTTTTGAATTTTTTTTTTTACTTGTTGAATTTTAAGAGTTCTTTGTATATTTTAGATACAAATCCCTTATCATGCATGTATTTTGTAAAGATTTTTTTTCTCCTATTTTATGACTTGTCTTTTCATTCTGTTGATAGCGTCTTTCACAGAGAGAAATTTTAAGTTCAATGAAGTCTAACTTATCAGTTTTTTCTTTTATGACTCAAGCTTCTGGCATATCTAAAATGTCATAGCCAAACCTAAGGCTACCTAGATTTTCTCCTGTATTATCTCCCAGGAGTTTTAGAGTTTTGTAGTCTACCTTTGGGTCTTTGGTCCATTTTGAGTTAATTTTTGCAAAAAGTATAAGGTCTATGTCTGAATTCACTTTTTTGCACATTGATGTCCACTTGTCCCAGCACCACTTGTTGAAAAGACTATCCTTTTTCCCTTGAATCACCTTTGCTCCTTTGTCAAAGGTCAGTTGACTACATTTGTGTGTGTCTATTTCTGGGCTACTTCTGACTTTCATCTTCTATTATTCTAACTTCCCCACTAGAAGCCTGAGGTTCATTCTTTATTCCCTTCTCTCTCATAGTCCTGTGCTAAGCACTTCACATGTATTATTTAATGTAACACTACGATAGTCCTGATCTATTATTAGGACCATATTAATAGTGAGAACCTGAGTTCAGAGACAACTCTACTTACGTAAATAGACTGAAACATCTTTATTCTTAACTCCCGTGATGTATTACTACATACAGCTCATAAGCAGCAGGGCAACTGGACTTCAGGATATGAACCCTCAACCATTACACTAATTTCTACATATATTTTGAAATCACAATGTCTCTTCATCCTTATGGCCATCATATTAAATCAAACACCATCACTTTTCAGAAAATTTACTAACAATACTCTCTTAATGGGTTTCTTGCATCCAGTCTGGCTCTATTCCAGATTTTATTTCTTAAGCACAAATCTGATAACACTAAACATAAAACCATCTCCTGGCTCCCCATCACCGCTAAAGAAAGCAGACATTCCAAAATATGTTTACAACTCCCCACTCCATCCAAATCTCAAATTCTGCCGTAATGATCTATTTGTACTTTTCCACGGCACTGCTTGTGCTTAAATCTGCACCTTTCTGAATGTGGGTCCATTTGCCCCTGATGATCTTTTCTATTTCTTTATCTGACTCTTTTCCTTTGGATTGTAACTTAAAGATCATGTCTTAGTCGCGTTGCCGGAGTTAGCAAATAAAAATACAGGACATCTAGTTAAAATTTTGCGTGACCATACTTATATTAAGCAATTATTCATTGTTTATCAAATTCAAATGTAACTGTGCATCCTCTATTTTATCTGGCAACCCTATGTCCTGGGGAAGACTTGTCTGCAACCCCATCACCTAAGATTGGGCTAATTGCTCCTCTGATCTGCTCCCATAGCCTGTTATGTGTACCCCATCACAGTACTCACTTCCTGTCTATTATTCATGTAATATATCCACCTCTGCCACCATCCTTAAGGGTAGGAATTTTATCTTTTCTAGCAGCATGTTTCCACCATCTAGACATCCAATGCTTGGTGCTCAACAAATGTTTATTAAGTGTTTTTAAATAAATGGATTCAACACATTTAATCCTAACCCTTTGTCATTCCAGTTGCTATTAGCTGCATGTACTATTCAGATATATTTCACACCTAATTTTGATATATCTAGTAGAAATTGCTTTTTCACATTTAGCTTTGAAGTTCTTGGTTTGGAATTTTGTGAAATTATACACATTTCTTCAAGTAATTCCTGGCCTGCCTCCTAAGACCTCCAGGTCTTCTAACCATAAAGACAAAAGTATGCACAGTGCAATGGTTGACTGTCATCAAGACAGCAGCAAGCTGGTGGGCTCCTCTCCTTCCCAGAAGCTGGAAGTGACAGCTGAGATGCCAAATATTGCCCATTTACCTTATCTAAGGGGGAAAAAAAATCATTATTTTCAATATTAGTCATTTATATTGATGTTTGTTCTCCACAGTGTTCAAAGAACACTAATCCCCCATGTTGATTGTAGGTGTTCTTCAAATGCAGCCATATGGTTGGGTTTGCTTTTCAGCTGGGTAGCACCATTTTGGATAGATTTCTGTCCCCAAGGAATTTTCAGAACTTTTAACATGTAAATAGGGAATCTTCAGGAAGTGATATATAATACAGGGGATTTTGCTAGTCTAGCTAATCACAGTGTTAGTTATCATCTAATCTGGAAATACTAATGTAGATTTTGACGCTCTCCTCAGGGTAAATGAGGGTATTGACCAGATTTTATTGTTCAAAACAGGCTTTTTGGAATGCCTGACTCAGGGATGTGATTATATAATTTATCTAATAGACCTAGCTTTATTAGGTCACATTCATCTGTTTTGAACTAGAGCTCCAAAAAGTTTCCAAAATAAATGTCTTCAGTATTTAATGTATATAAAATAAAGTTTGTATTTGACACAGAGATTGGTAAGCCCTTAAGGAGCTATGGAAAATCCTAGAGCACTTATATATAATTCAGATTGCTGAATATTTAGTATTATTGGATTTTAAAACAAGAACTTCAAAGGTAAGATACACTTCTCACTAACGAAAAGCACATGCGATACGGCTGAAGCCCCTCCACCCTCCATAGGCAATAAGGCAAAGCTGGTGTGTGATCAGAGCCCTCAGCCACCTGGGAGCTGCAGTTTGAGGACCCTACCTTCCCCATCATACTTACCTCCATTATTTGAATGAGGTTGAGTGTTACCAGAGGTTAATATATATCGTGTTGCATCTGAAAGGTGGCATATCACCTACTAACCCAGAAGTAAGTAAGTTTGTTCCTACTATTGTTAAATACCATAGCGCTAATATTTAATAATAATTTCCATTTGTTTAACCGTGTATGCCAAGTACTATGCCAGTTGCTTTATGTGATGACAGTGACGGCAGCTAATACTTTTGAATACTCGCTGTGCTATACACAAGGCTGAATTTTCTATTTGCATTATTTCCTTTAATTGCTTCAATAACTCTTTGAAGTCGATCTCACTATCTATATCCATTTCATGGATGATGAAAATTCAAGTGGCTTACTCAGCAGGTATAGTAAGTAGCTCTGAGATGGGCTTTGAAATGCCCTGTATCTGGGACACCTGGGTGGCTCATTGGGTTAGGCAGTGATTCTTGATTTCAGCTCAGATCACAAACTCAGGGTCACGGGATCAAGCCCTGCAAGGGAGCCCTGCTATCAAGTCCCTCATGGGACTCCATCTTGGGTGTGGAGCCTGCTTGGGATTCTCTCTCTTTCTCTCCCTCTGCCCTTTTCCCATCACTCTCCCTAAATTAAAAGAAGAAAGAAAGAAAGAAAGAAAGAAAGAAAGAAAGAAAGAAAGAAAGAAAGAAAGAAAGAAAGAAGAAAGAAAAGAAATCTCTGTCTGACCTATGAGCCTATGTTCTTTAGCAGCACTATGCTATTATAATGTCCCAGTTTGGATAGATCTCAGAACATGAAATAGGTATCCTTAATACCTTTTCTTGTGGAAGAAACTGAGGCTGAGGAAAGATATCTACTTTGCCCAGGATGTTGAGGGACTATGTAGTGGGAAAATGAAGGTAAAAATCATGCGAAATTACAAAAGTGGGGTGCCAGGGTGGCTCAGTCGTTAAGCATCTGCCTTCGGCTCAGGGCATGATCCCGGTGTTCCAGGATCAAGTCCCACATCAGGCTCCTCGGTTGGGAGCCTGCTTCTTCCTCTCCCTCTCCCCTGCTGTGTTCCCTCTCTCACTGCCTTTCTCTCTGTCACATAAATAAATAAAATCTTAAAAAAAAAAGAAATTACAAAAGTAAGCTGAAGCATCAAAGGTAAGGTCGAGGGCAGTAAGAACATATCATTTTTGGCTGTGTGTGGAGAAGTGAGCAGAAGTAGAACCAAAAACAGAGTCGGCTGAATCCCAAAGGGCAAAATGTTCTTCCTAACAATTCTGTTTCAGATTTTAAGGAAAATCTCCAGCACTTTAAACTTGATGATACTTTCTAATTTACAAACTGTATAAATAGTAAAATAGGTTTGATGTAATATGATTTTTTTTTTCTGCTAAAAACATTAGGAAATAGACCACTTGAGGTCAGGGTAACACCAAGAAGAATTTCCCAGCACTAAAATGAACCACATTGCAAACTTTTTCTAAGTGCTTAGCAATGTCCTGAAATGGCTCCATTTACATGAGGCTTGAAAAACCAAAGGGGCCTCTTGTGAACTTTTCAACCACAGAGAGGAGTGTGCTTTAAGAAAATATATCCAAAGTGATATAACAAGTGTTGGATATAAGTTGGTGAGTCTCCTTACCTAAAAACAAGTGTCAATAAAAGATATTCTTCCTGTTGAAAACCCAAATAGTTCAATCTTCAGACAGTAAGCTTCTGAAAACCGTAATAATGAAATATTATATGTTTAATGTTCTCTAATTTCTGTAATTGGTTTTTAATTTCTTCCATTATTTTTTCATACATGTGCTATGTCATTAAAGATCTCACGATTTCTTTTACGCAATGTCCATTCGAATGACTGGGTAATATATTTGGATATTAATAAAAAATGGGCCCTTAGTGATCTCAGACTTTCTGCTAAGAGGCTTGGAAAATAGAAACTAAAAATCTGTCATGGTTGTTGCTTGCTTTCAAACAACCTCCCTTTCAAGCAAACTTCCCTTGGACAAAATGTTGGTTCCAGCTCCCACAGGCCAGGTGCAGGTGAGATTATTAATAACAGTTGATATATCACAAAGGTCAACACAGCAAATTGTTATTCTGCTAAGCACTTCATCACCAACTTTCAAAATCACTCCCATAAGGCAGCTATCATTATTATACCCAGTTTATAGATGAGGAAACTGAGGTTTAGAGAGATTAAGTAATTTACCCAACGAAACACAGCTAGTCGGTGGCAGAGGCAGGATTCAAACTCTGGCAACCTGACTCCACAAACCAACACATGTAACCGTTATGGTCTATGTGGTCTCCCATGGAAAGAGCATTATTGGGAAACCAGTTCTGACATGACCGTGACCTTAATTTCTGTGTCTTCAATTCCTCAGCCATAAAATGAGGGGATAATCTAGCTGACCCCTAAGATCCACTGAAAATCTAATGTTCTATGATTCTCCCTAATTGTTTTAGCAAAACCTTAGAGAAATGACTCCTTGTGCAATGTCCAAAATGGATTATATTATAAATGGAAAAAATATAGAGAATGAATGGTGATTTATGAAAGGGGAAGTTAAAATCATACATATTAATAATGTACGAAGTACAGTGAACTCATTTAATGTTCCCTGTACATATGAAAAAATTGCTTTTACAGATGCCTTTGGCAACTGCATACCTAGACGGTGGAACTTAAACCTGGAAAACATTTCCTTTTTTTAGTTTTGTTTTATGTATTTGAATTCAGACAGCTAATATAGAGTGCCCCTTTTCTCAGTTATATTCATAACTAATGGTAAATTAGAAAAATTTTGCCAGAGAGACGTTAACCCCCGATTTCTAAAATGTGCTCGTCTGATTTCTTGGGTGTGACCAAAGGACTTCAGTCTTTGTTTGGATTTTCAAGCGAACTTTTCCTCTTTGTAACTTCATCTTCCATTTTTATTAACCAGTCAAGCATGTTTTACTTTACAGTGTGATAAGGGGATCAGAAACAGCTTCCCACATCTAAGACGATCTTAATCAATTGCAAGGAATACATGAGTGGCATGGTGTGGAAGCTTCCTGCCTTGAGGAGGAAGAGATCTCCCCTGGATTATTACTTTTGATTTCATTGATAGAGGGAGAAAATTAGGTAACCTTGAAAACAAGGTACTTTTGATTGTGAACCATTTTGAGAGGACATAAGGTGAATTGTCTCCCCCCCTTTGACCTTTAACTAACCTTTCACTTTTAACATGTGTTTTGAAGTGCCAGCCATGTTGATTTCCATGGCTGTTTGGGTACAAATTTCAGAGAAACTTACTGCCTCCATGTCTTTAATCACTTTTTTGAACTTTGAATATAAGCATTTAAGATATTCCGAGGACTCACAGGAGACTGGCTAAGTGGCACTGACTCTAAAAACTTCCCGCAAGATGTGTTAAGCCGTCCCTTATTCAGCAAAATAACTATGAGGTCTTATTAGCCAGGATACAAAATAAGCAGCGTGGGCTCACTATGCATGTGTGGTGAAGTGGTGATAGAATCATGGAATCTATTGGATATCTTGAATTCCTCTTTGTGGCACAGCCACAGGTAGACCCACTTGTTTCTGGGGCATTCTCCAGTTCATCGCAGTGTGAATCAAGTTATTGTGTGCTGATAACGAGAGATGAAAAAATAAATGCATAGCTAATGTGATAAGAAACTGACACGGCAAAAATGAAAGCAAAGTATCAAGGGTTCATTTTCTTGCTCTTTCACTGTGGAGTAATCTAACAGTGCAAATGTGCAATTGATCAGAAGCCTGCATAACACGGCCCTCGAAAGAGGAGACTAGTAAGTGTTAAGCACATTGGATTCTCTTGCTTTCTCTTTAGGCTCCTGTTAAATGACTCTAATTCTTTTTTTTCCTATTGTGTCACCAATGCTCCCACCTCTGAAAAACCTGCCACTATTTTTTTTTTTTTTTTTTTTTTGGAGAAGGAAGGTCACAAGAATGGAATGAAAATCAAGTCTCACTAAGGTCCAGGGCAAGGGCTGGCAACCTTCCAGAAATGCTTTTCCAAAATACTGTTCTCAAGTTTTCATTGTCGAGGGGGAAAGGAGAGAGGAGATTTTGGAACACTGAGAACCTCTGGGGATTATCCCTTGCTCAGACACCTCATTACAGAACTTTCGCAGCAGTAGAGCCCTGGAGTCCAGGGAGATGGTGAAGAAAGACTTCATGAAAGCAGGAGTGAAGAAAGAAAGAGAGAAAGAAAGAAGAAAGAAAGAAAGAAAGAAAGAAAGAAAGAAAGAAAGAAAGAAGGAAAAGAAGGAAAGTTTTCATTTGTGATATTAATGGTATTAGCTTCCAATCTATGTGCCACCAAAATTACCTGCATCTAGATACTATTGTATTGGCATCTAGATACTAATTTCTAATGAAATAATCAGTATCATTATGTCAATTAAATATAGTGATAGGATTTACAAACAGCATTTAAAAATGTGTATTCCTTTGCTCTTCTGTGAGTTTCTAAGGGGCAGCAATACATGAACCATGAGTGGCGCACAAGAAGTGCTCAATAAAAATTGTTGAATTATTTTAAATTACATGTCATGCATGGGCAATATAGGTAGTCATCAAATCTGAACACGTACTTTCTGGCAAGCAGTATGCTAAGTCTCGTGGAGGATAGAGAGGAACACATCCTTAGACATAGATTCTGGCCTCAGGGGGCTTACAGTTTAACTATGATCATAATACAAATTTAAAAGAAAGTTTCGTGTAATGTCAATTGCATTAAATTGATCTTGAGTGAATGAGAAAATCACGCCACTTTAAAAGCATTTAAGTAGACTTTCATTTGGCAGGGATAGACAAACTTAAGCCTTTAAAGAAATTCATGTATTTACAAAGAAACTGAAGTTTCATTATTATGTAAATACATGTGTGTCAGTACCTTCCAGCAGAATTCTCTCATATAAAGAACCCAATGCCTTTACTGTAACAGCACCAATTTATAGGTAGATCTCAGTGCGACACAGGTGTGCCTGTGTGTGTGAACGTGTACGTGTGTGGTTGTATGTGTGTGGGTTAAGAACATGGGAGAGAAGGAGATTAAAAGAGAAAGATGTTCTAATGGCCTTAATGAACATATCTTTCTTGAGTTAATGACTAAGTGTAGTTTGAAGAAAATGCTGTTCCTAAATATTCCACGTAAAGTGAGATAGAAAGGGAAATTTCTCCACCTTGGAATAAACGTTTAATCTATTCACCAGGTCTACGTGGATTACTGCATCTCTGCGTCTAGTCTTATCTATCAAGACCCATAGCTCATCTCTCATGCTACAATAGAGTGTGAAACTCACATCTGATCAAGTCACTTCTCTGCTTGAAACTCATCAGTGTCTTCAAGAGCCTCCGTTAACATTGTTGGCAAGACCTCCTGGGACCGGGTGTCCGCTGACATCTCTAGCCCTCCTCACTTGATATTCTAGCCCATGGCCGATTGTTAGGCAATCCTTGGATGCACTCTAAGCTCTTTTTGATCCTTAGGTTTTTCCATACACTACCTTTGTCTGGGAAAAATGTTTTCTTTCTCTCCTCTGTGTCTCATGATCTTCCTACCCTCTGAATTCAGACTTAAAAGTCACCTATCAGGAGGTCTTTGCTGACCCTTTGCTGACACTGCCTTACATGATTCTGCTCAAAGTTTCCCTAGCATCTTCTACTTTCCTGGTTATAGCAATTGTCCAGCTTTGTTAAAGCGGTTCCTGTAATAATTCCTCACTACACTGTAACTTTCCACGAACATAGGGGTAATGTCCATTTTGTTCACAGTATCTGGAACATAGTGGAAATACAATATTTATAGAATTCATTCATCCAACAAATACGTGTTCATTGGTACTAAGCGGTGTTCTAGGTGCTGGGTATACAGCAGTGAGCAAAATGGACACAATTCTCTAACCTCATGGAGATTCTATTGCAAAGGAATACGTTAAAACAAAGGAGGTTAACAATGATGAGTGCTAAGTCAAAAAGCAAAGAGGGAAAGAGGGATACAAAGTTGCTGGGGTGGAAGAGAGTTATAATGGAGATGTTAAAAAAAAAAAAACAAAAACACCTCATGGAGGGGCGCCTGACCGGCATGGTCAGTGGAGCGTGGACTGTTGATTTCAGGGTTGTAAGTTTGAGCTCCACATTGGGTGTAAACATGACTTAAAAAAACCAAAATCTTAAAAAAAAAAAAAAAAGCCTCATGGAGAAAATTACTTGGATCCAGAGGAGAGGTCAAGGGGATATTGGGAGGCAGGGTGCTGGCACAGAGCAGGTAACTGTCAGGCACTGATTGTCCCCATGGTGTGTGAAGAATATCATAAGACATAAGATCAGACATGTCACGGGGCCAGATTATTAAGGTGTTACCAGCCCTAGTAAATTTTGACCTTTTGTCTACTTTTTTTTTTTTTGNCTGGCACAGAGCAGGTAACTGTCAGGCACTGATTGTCCCCATGGTGTGTGAAGAATATCATAAGACATAAGATCAGACATGTCACGGGGCCAGATTATTAAGGTGTTACCAGCCCTAGTAAGAACTTTGACCTTTTGTCTACTTTTTATTTGGAAATAATGTTGGATTAGTAGAAGAGTTGCAAAGATGGTACATGGAATTCTCTCATACCCTTGACCTACCTTCCTCTAACCTTAACATCTGTCATAACCATAGTACATTTACCAAATGAGTATATTAACATTGGTACAATATTGTTAACTAAACTGCTCAGATTTCATTAAATTTCCCACCGATGCCCACCTTTTCTGCTCTGGTTTCCCACCCAGGATGCTGCATTATTCTTCCTCATGTCTCCTTAGTCTTTTCTCTTTTTTTTCATATGTAACACTTTTTTAAAAATTTAAATTCAATTGGCCAACATATCATTAGTTTTTGATGTCGTGTTCAATGATTCATTGGTTGCATATAACACCCAGTGCTCCTCACATCACGTACCCCCCTTAATGCCCATCACCCAGTTACCCCATCCCCCCCACCTCCCTTTCCGCAACCCTCAGTTTGTTTCCCAGAGCCAAGAGTCTCTCATGGTTTGTCTCTCTCTCTTTAGTCTTCTCTTATCTGTGACATTTTCTTAGTCTTCTTGTGGTTTTTACATTCTTGAAATTTGTGAGGAGTACCAGTCAAGTACTTTGTGGAATATCCCTCAATTTGAGTTTGTCTGTTTTTTTTGTTTTTCTTTTCTTCTTATGATGAGGGTGGGGTTATGGATTTCTGGAAATAATGCCTGCAGAGGTCAATGCTGTTCTCATTATATCGTGTCAGGGGGTACAACATATCAATATGGTTCACTGCTGGTGATATTAGCCTTGATCACTTGCCTAAGATGCTACCTATTTTCTCCACTGTAAAGTTACAATCTTTTTCCCATTCCATACTTTATTTGGAAGGGGAATTCAGCTCCACTTTCTGGAGGGCAGAGTATCAAATAATTTGTGGAATACGTCAAAACTGCCACAGAATTAGTGGGTCTTTGGGGGAAATACTTTGAGGCTATGCAAATATCCCATTTTTCCTTAAAGTTTTACCTACTCATTATAGTATTCACTAGTGGGTCTTGCCTGCAGTAATTATCACTGTGGTGTTCTAATGGTAATTTTCTATTTCCCTCATTTCTTCTGTATTTATTATTTGAAATTCTTCCATAAAGCTGTTGAGCTACATATATGATACATATATGTATGTTGTATATATGTGATATATCTATTTAATTACGTGTATTTAAACTCTATGTATCTTTTCACAATAATTCCATTTCTACTTTTTAAGGGAAATGGGGTTTGCACATTTTAAAGAGAACTAAATTGTAAAAAAAGTGGTCACTATTCCACATCTCTAACTCCTCACTTGGCAAGCTCTGTGTGCCAACTTGAGTCTGACTTGAGACCTGTACTACTTGCGATTAGTGTGTCTGCTAAAACCAGCCAAAATGACATAACTATTGCTCTTTGAAGAGTGCTTCAAGAGTTGTAAAGCTTGACATTTTACCTGATTATGCAGTAGGATCGCTCATAAAGTAAAAAAGAGTCCTTGGAGATAATAACATGTATTATAATTTAATGTGTATCATGTCAAATGTATTTTTATATCAAAATAACAAAGAAGACACCAAAAGTTTCTGAAGCTCAGTTGTGGACATTGGTAGAATGCTCGAGGATACCATGCTGAGCAAATAGCAGTAATAAAGAGCTCCCGGGACTGAAACTGCTTGGTAAATGCTAGTCATCAGCTTGTTAACATGACACTTATCTTTCATTGTTTATCATCATAAGCCAAAAGAAAACACACTTAGGGTAAAAGAGCTTCCTTCAAATTATTTTAATAAATATCTTTGTTTCATTTTTATTTAAGATCCACGTGCACATCTTCAGCACCCAATTAAAACAGGAATTTTCAGATGGTTAAAGTGGAACCTGGGTCCCCAAGGGCTTCTTAGACACACGTAAATAAACTGAGATTTTCCTGCATACGCACGTTCAAAGGAAACATTTTAGTGTGAGTCTTGTTGTCCAGGTGCCTAAATTCAACTGTCCTCTTAACCTCCCCACAAACAGGACCCACAGATGTTCCATCTTCATGTTTGTGGGAAAGTGATCCATACACAGGCTTTCCCCTCCCTCTTCTTCCTTCTTTCCTTCCTTTCTTCCATTTTGTCAAATCTTGCTTTCCTTTCAGCTTCTGACCCGCTAGCTCTGTACCCTACTCCATATAATTCCTCCCTGTATTTTCTTAGCACTAATAATTCTATTTCTTCATTCGCTTTCCTCTTTTCTTCAGTCATTGCAGGGTAAAGAGAACCACCTGATCATAAGATACATTTCGCACAGTCACTTCGATCACCCATATGTCTTATTTTGCTTGCATGGCACATACACATATGCACACTGGTTCTTTCCAGACACAGACAAGTGTGATTGTTTTTTCTGTACCGGTCACATCAATCACAGAGTACACCCTTCCTTTTTTTCTCCTGACCTGACTAAGTCAGTCAAAACATCAAACTGGTTTATATGACTAGACAGCATCACTCTGTGTCTTGTTTGTTATGACATGCCATGGTTCCCTGACATTTTTGTAAATTTCAAGTTATGACATTTTCTTTGAAATCTGCTGCTACTATTTCTTAAGAAAGGTATCTGTGAAGTGTCCAGCTTTCAACTGCCCAGTTGGAAATCATCACTCTCCCCCGAATACTTCCGCTGTACTTTGATCAGCCCTCCATTAGTTCATGTGTATAGTTAGCCGAACATGCAAATGTTTCCTCTGCTAGATTATACATTCTTCAGAGAGTGATTTTAAGCAACAATTTTAGTATTTCAGAGTTCTTTATATTCAGTAGGTGCCTAGGTATATATATTCTATGAATGGGTGATTACTGGCATTCTAATTTTCAAAATTAAAATTCTGAGTTAACACAAGCCAAAATAAAAAAAAAGACTATAAACAAATGGCAGCAGGAAATATGATACGTGATTTCAAAGAAAAGTAGTCACTATGTAACTGTTAGGTCTTACAGAAGATCATATGTACCCCAAACTGGGAATAGTTCATTTTTTCTATTCCTCTCCCCGACTGTATAGATACACAGGAACAAAATTAAATATAGAGGAATTCTTGTGCTTATTTATAGAAAGAATTTTTCAATTTTTTTCATTGAATTATAGGCAATGTAGGTTTTCGTAGGCCAACACGCTTTGAAGCTTTTACTTAGATTTAAGTTTATGTAACTCTTAATTGGTAACATGTGCTCCGTGCATGTCTATGTATATAAATGTACATACAGCATACCTATGGATATAGATATAAAAAAGGACACAAATCCTCCTTATCTGTTTATATGCTTCCCCTTTGCAGCTTCTACAATTTACCAAATCCGTCTAAGTACTGTCATACTTGGACAAATAAAAACCATTTACAAATGTTTTTATGCATTTGTCTCTCTATATCACAAAAGCACATTTGCAGGCAGAGGAAAGAATAGAACAAAAAGAAAGAAGAGGAAAAGAGGAAAGAAATATGTATGTGAATGAATGCATTTGTGGGGTAGCATGTTTCCGTTTGTGCCTCTGACAGGGGATCCATGAACGCTGGAACATATGAACAACTACACCTACACCTTTGGATCTCATTCTCCATGTATTATCTGGTAATTTAAAACGTCTTTTTGCTTGGGGTGCCTGGGTAATTCAGTCAGGTGGGCGTCCCACTTTGGCTCAGGTCCTGATATTAAGGTCCTGGCATCCAGCCCACCTTGGGCTCCATGCTCAGCAGGGTGTCTGCTTGAAGATTCACTCTCTCGTCCTCTCCCTCTGCCCCTCCCCCAGCCCTGCCCCTGCTCTCTCTCTCTCTCAAATAAATAAATAAAACTTAAAAATATATCTTTGTGCTTATGCATATGTTCTAACTTTATAAACAAGCATACTTTATGCTACCAAAAATAACAACTATTAAAAATTAGAATAATAATCATGCTACCAATTACGTAGATAATGCAAAGCCTGAGTCTTAATTTTTCAAGTGTGGCTGTTTAACCAAAATGTAAATACAAGCCTCTGCCACTGCTAGTGAATTTTATTTATTTATTTATTTATTTATTTATTTATTTATTTATTTTTAAAGGTTTTATTTATTTATCTGACAGAGATAGAGACAGCCAGCGAGAGAGGGAACACAAGCAGGGGGAGTGGGAGAGGAAGAAGCAGGCTCATAGCAGAGGAGCCTGATGTGGGGCTCGATCCCACAACGCCGGGATCACGCCCTGAGCCCAAGGCAGACCCTTACTGCTGTGCCACCCAGGCACCCCTGCTAGTGAATTTTAAAAATTATAATGCTTTTGCTTTCTCACAGTAAGATAGCAAGAATAATTATGTAATTCATTTGATCAAGCCAGGTTTTTATTCTTCAGAGAGATTCTGCAATATGCCTGTGTTACTTAAAGTGAATAAGTAGCCAGAAACTTTAAAATTTTTGTTACATAAAACATTTGTTCACTGTGATTATTATTTTTTCAATAATCCGATTTTACATTACATGTCAAAGCAACAACCATGTATATGATTTGCAAAGCATAAAAACCAAACATTTTTCCCCAAACAGGATAACTAAAAGTTAAAAATACCATAGATTATTTAGTAAAATAGCATATTCAAGAAGCTGTCCCTATCTTCCTTTTTAATTCTTCATTCTAAATAAGTCTTTCCTTTTATCAGAAGTCCATGTTGTATATGATTATATGAAACATCACTTAAATCTCTTGTGTAACCTGGCTAACTTGAAAAGTTGTGAATCCTAAATATATATAATCAAACAGCAAAATATTTGTTTCTGTGCCCATGGAAGCAAATGATTTATTGATAATATAAATATGGACATTTCAGTTTCAGTAAATTAACTGGAAGTTGTCAGCCTTGAGTATGGTATAAGGAAAGCTTTTATTGAAAAACACATAGAAGAAAGAATATCTATTTAAACGAGAATACTTAACCATGAGTCTGAAACAGATTCATTGCTATAATTTTTATTCTGATAGCATTTACAGTATGTGAAATAGTAGATGTCATGAAAATAAGTAATGGCCTATTTGTTTTCTGGGATTTTATTTTAGGATCCAAAAAGAAAATCTTAATTAGTCATAGCGTCATAGTAACGAATGTATTTCTTTCAGCATTTTTCAAAAAAGAAACCAATTTTTTAAAAGTTTAGGCACATAAATGTCTTTGATAATCAGACAATAAACAAGGCTATTAGCCTTTTTTTTTTTTACTGAATTCAATAATCTTCAAAACTTGTATGTCAGAATAGGGCTGGATTTAATTATAAAAAAAAGTTCACAAGCCGTGTCCTATAATATTTATGGATTAACCATGTATTAGGTTTAGTGAGTCTAATTTTTTCAGTCTAGTTGCTCACTGTAGACTCATTGTTTCTTCTTCAAAATTTACATACACAAACACACACTCATTTTATTAAAAGGGCAAAAGAGTGAGGGGAAACTCAAACCTTTATTTCAACTTTTTAGTTTTTCTTCTGGGCACTGAAAAGGGCACTGAAGAAGAGAATGAAACTCGGCATTCACTACACATTGGACTTGGGAGATTTTTAAAAAATTATCTTCTTTGAAAATTTGACCAGATAACACCCCTCGCAACTGAGGACTGAGGCCATAATGAGCCCACAGAGATA
This sequence comes from Ailuropoda melanoleuca, assembly GCF_002007445.2. Classification (NCBI taxonomy): domain Eukaryota; kingdom Metazoa; phylum Chordata; class Mammalia; order Carnivora; family Ursidae; genus Ailuropoda; species Ailuropoda melanoleuca. The sequence goes on from NC_048232.1 coordinate 57,356,643, forward strand.
CCCAGTTGTTCTCTGCCTGGATGACGCCTGTGTGTCATTCCCATGCTTCCTCACTCTGATCCTCGCATTCTTTTCTCACTGCCTTGTGGTCCTCATGGAGTTTCTCCCTTCTATCCTCTCTCTCCATCTACCATCACCCTCTTCCTTCTCTTTTATGAAGGAAGTTCAGAAAATGATGATTTAGATAAAATGAGGGAGGTGCAGAAATGTAAAGGGCAAAAATGAGAAGGAGAAGGGACAGCAGGAGAGGAAGTGGCCTTAAGATACTGATTGGTAAGGGTGTGCAGGGCAAGATGTTACACGCGTTTTTCCTTTCATTTCCTCCGTGATCTCTTCCTGTCTTGAAGATCACTCGAGTACATGTAGATAAGAAGTATAGGAAGAAACACAGATTGTTTCAAAGCAAACATCTAATTCAGATATTTATCCATGAAGAGGCAATTCAGTGTCTAAGGAATTCTTAAAGAAAGAAATCTGCACTTCAGAAGAATGTGACACTGGTCCTTATTGGAAATAAAGCTGTGAATTCTTAAAAAAAAACAAAAAAAGAATGTGATGCTGATTTTATATAATCATCTAATCAATGATCATTTCCAAATGATTAATCTATTTTGTTCCTAATTTTAAATGTCTCAATTGTGAATATAGTACAATCCATTTCAACTGCTGTGGCGGTACAGCGATTGCATTTGGTTCGAGGCTTCCAACTTCATCTAAGTAAACTACAACTTCCGAAAGCATCATGTCCTAAAAATGCCTCCCAGTTTGGTTGATTGGAACTTAACAGACCTTTCATTTTCTCCAACAGTAAACAATGTTAAAAATGATGGCTAAGATCTCAGGATAATTCACAAAGACACACTTCGCCTGACACTACAACCTGGATTACCCCTGAACACATACAAGAAACATTCCCCAAGAAGGAAAGATGTGCCTAACTTTGCAATGTCCCCAGCAGAGGTGAGGCAGTCAGGTTCTCCTGGCTTCTACAAGGTGTTTTCCTCACATCATCTTTATTCCTTCTCTTTCTCCCCAAATCACAGTTGTGGGACATCAACGAGCACATGAAGAAGAACTTCTCATCCATACAGTGCAGTCCATTTTTATCTGCCTGATTTCATGAGGCAGAGAGTACTTGCCCAAAGTACTGGGATGGAAAAGAACTGAACACTTGCCTTGTTTTACAAATGCCAGATTTTATTTAATGATGAGGATTTTTGTTTTTCCTTGGATTTTCTCAGGCAGCTAGTTGCCATCCTGTGTGTTATGTCAGACGGAAAGGATTCTGACTGTTTCTGGCTGCGCAGACACGGACGTCTATTACATGGTCATGACAAAGCGCGGTCTGAGGCTGTACGTCTGACAAACACACACACTGTGTGTATTTATGGCTTTGCACATTAATGGAAGACTGGATTACAAACAACCATTTTTAGATTTTTTTTAAAAAGGCAAATTCTAAAACCAGAAACATTTCATCCTCTCCTGATGTGTTTTATAATTCCTTTATGGGAATGATGCTCTGTTTCATGTCTGTAAATTTTACTCGATTGCACCCTCAATTTAGGGCTGGATGCAGTCTGTGTGCATTTAATATCCCATCTCTAGATCTGGTCAAGGCTTTCCCTTAAACCTAAAGGAAATAGTTGAAAGGAAAAACCCAGAATATAATATCTTAGGAAGACTCAGACTTGGTCTGGCTATGTTTAGATTTCTTCCAAATTTTGGCTCAGTTTTAAGCTTTATTGGCAGACTCATTCAGAACTGTGGCTTTATCCTCTCTCTCTCTCTCTCTCTCTTTTTTCATTTGGCTAATATGATTTGTTAAAACATTCTCTGTTTATTTCTTCTTGCTTAACATTTTTCCACACAGCAGGCATAATGAATTTTTGTTTATGATGGGCCGTGCTGCCTGAATTATGGTATGGAATCTGGATTTGGTTTCCATGGAAAGGTATTTTATTGCTCTTTTAGTGGATTTATGCTGCTTCTGGTGTTCTCCTAGACATGAGTGTTTCTGAAGTTGATTGCTTAAGAGGAGTTATTTTTAAGGAAAACTAGGCAGTATCTGGTAATAAATAACCACCAATAGATTTCTTGGTATAGGTGTAAACATATTCCCTACAAACTATCTTTGCATCTGAATTGTGAAATGTATGGTTAAAAATATATATATATATGCACCTTTTAACTGAAGTTCATCAAAGCTCTTTAAAGTGCCACGTGCACTGGGACTGGTTGATGCTGATCGACCACAGAGAACACATATTGAAAAAATACACTCCCTAAAAAGAGCTAAAGAGATCATATTTCTTTGTACAAGGAATATCGATATGGGCTACACTTTGAAATGAAAAGTTCCTGGTTTGTAACTGAAGAAATGAGTATACCTCTTTGAGATAGCCCATTGTAAATTTAAATTATATAAAATAAACTGCTAAAGAGACCAAACTACAGTTTCTGGGTTTATGTGTCACCGTAGCACATAAATAGGCTTAACTTGTTAGAGCTTTCCATGAGAAGAATATTCATTAATTTGTTCGTTTTTGAAATGCATCCTAAAACGGAACGCATTTTCTTTTTACATCAATTGTTATGGTATTTATCTTGGGATACAAAGATAAATAAATTAATAAAAGCCAAACCCCTCCAAACCCATGTGGAATTATTTTTAGTTTATTTACTTGTGAAGTGGCCATCCACATATCTGATGTCTTCCAGAGTACAGAGCACAGCTTTGAAGATAGGCTGATCTCATTTGGAATTCCAGTTCTACCTCTGAGTAAATTGCTAACTCGATGCTGAGTATCAGTTTCCTCATCTGTAAAATAAAATTAAGAATGCAAAACTTGAAAGATTGTTGTATGGACTAAGTGATGTAATGAGTACAAAATGACTATTACATCTGGCAAATATTATATGTTCAATAAATGGTAGCTAGTAGTACTTTTATTATTATGCATTCAGTGGTAATTACTGGATCTTGACAGACATTTTGAAATAGAAAGATGGGCATCTATGACATATTTTCTGAAAATATATACTTGTATTTAATGGGTGGCAAAATACAGATCAGTAATATAAAAATGGTATTTTAAGACAATACTAATGTAATATTGTAGCATAAAGTAATTTTTGACAGACATTTTGAAATAGAAAGATGGGCATCTATGACATATTTTCTGAAAATAATATACTTGTATTTAATGGGTGGCAAAATACAGATCAGTAATATAAAAATGGTATTTTAAGACAATACTAATGTAATATTGTAGCATAAAGTAATTTTCCTCTGATAGTGTTGTTATTAAAGACTTCACATTCAGCCACTTAGGATCAAAGAACTTGAATAGAATTTCAGTGATTAAATATGATTAAAGTAGTGAAAAAAATAAGACCAGGGATAAATGGAACAAAAGAAGTATTTGTGGGTGTTTTATGTTTCCTTCAGTTGAGAGTTGTATCATTTCCATAGCGTAGTTGTTAAGAGCACGGGTTCTGAGGTCAGACTGCCTGGATATGATCTACTTACTAATTTTGTGATCTTAGGTTGGTTTCCTTTTTGCTTCTATTTCCTTGCCTAATATTATAAAATTGGCCTAATAATTATACTCCAGAAACTAATTTTCATGCTTCCGTATGTTAATACATGTAAAGTTTTAAAAATAGTACTTCCTATGGGGAGTAGGAGATACAGGCTCTTAGCTATGGAATGAATAAGTCACAGGGATAAAAGGTATAGTGTAGGGAATATAGTCAATGGCATTAGAATAGTGTAGTATGGTGACAGATGGTGACTACACTTGTAGGGACTTGTCTAATCACTATGTTGTACACCCAAAACTAACGTAACAATGTGTGTCAACTATACTTAAATAAATAAATAAATGAACAAACAAACAAATAAACAAGTAAATTAGTGAAATAGGGAGTACTCAAGAAATTTAATAAAATTACATAGAGAGAAGGACAACGATTTCTGTTTTCATCTTACTTATATAAACAAAAGTCGGAAAAGTGTGGGAAATTTTCCTCATGTGAATGACATTCCTTTGTTACATATGAATCTAATGGTTTTTCTTTATATTATTTTCCAGAGAAGATAAGCACAAAAATAAAACCAAAAAATTACTATTAGTGGACCTACCTTATTTTATTTTTCTTAGCATTTTCATGTATAATTTTTATAAGAGAATCATATAAAATATCAAAAAGTATATGCCCCTGTGTTTTTATTTTTGTCCCTCCCTTTTAATGTTTTCAGAGATTTCCCCCTTCCTTTTAATATTTTCTGCTATACGGCCTGTTATCAATGTGATAGATACTGGCTTACAGTTCCTTTTTCATAATTCTAAAATTATGAACCCTGAAAACTGAAAGTTTTTGCAACTTATTTGGTAGACAAACTCAATATAACCAAATAAAACATTTGATTATAAAACATGACCTGAAATAATCTATAGTCATTTTTTTTGTCCAATAACTGTGAATACTTATGTGTCTATCTGTCAGGAAGAACTAGTTACGCTGTGGTAATAAACCACCTCCAAATCCAGTGGCTTGAAACAACATGTCCACTATGGTTTGACTATAGTCACTCGAGAACCTAGACTGGGAGAACACCTGCCATCCCAATACTGTTGGCTGTCATGCCAGGAAGGTAGAGAGCTGGAGAGGATCTCTGGTTAATTAATACTTGACCTTAGAAATGACACACACCACTTCCACTCACAAACAGAACTAGCCACGCGGCTCCTCCCAACCACAGAAAGTATACTGCTACTCTGCCTCTGGTAGGGAAGAGACTTGGAAATACTTTTGGTAAACAGCACTAATGATTGCCACCTTATGTTTTACTGCAGAAACACGATTATGGTGATTACAGGTGATTACCGGGTGCAGTCCCCAGTACCTGACTGTGCTCTTATAGATGACACATTGTAAGGACCCTATGCTTTTTCTAAAATCTAAGAGATTTTTGGATTCCACCAAGAAAAAATTTCAGATGTGGAATTAAGAGTTAGTACTGTGTTGATCTTTAGGGATCTGAAGAATAAGACGTAATCTCCACTTACATAGGACTCACAGTCCAACGAAACATGTAGAAGCCACAAACTTTCAATGCAACACATAACGCATTACATTAGAGATTTGATGAGAGTGTGATTGCAGTGGGAAGAGGAGTGAGTCAGCAGGCCTGCACCAAATAGGATGGCTTTAGATAGGGGTTGTGTTTAAGCTGGAGTTTGAAGCATGGCCAATAGGTAGATAAGCATTGAAAGGGATGATAAGCGTCTCTGACACATTTTAACAAAAAAGGTTTTTGTTGGTGGTGCTGGGGTCTATGCTTTGCTCATACATGCATAATTTGTATGTGCATAATTTCATTGTACATACAACATTTGCGGCATATTAAATATGATGGTGGTTCCACCATGGGGAAAGGATAAGAGATAAGTCTGAACTAAAAATTGATGCCTGATCATGAAGAGATGCTGTAGTAATGCAGTTTTAGTATTATTCTGGGGGTAGCAAAGGCGCTCAAGCAAGTTTTTTGAAAAACTAGGGGCATGAAATGTTCTATTCTCTGAAAAGACCCTCCTGAACGCTCACAAAGGATGGGATGTAGGAGTGTCAACACATTGGAAACAGAGATTTATGAAAAGAGAAGTACATCTGTTGTTCTTGTATTTAGTCCTTTCTAATATCATCTTTCCAACATAGAGCTTATATTCAATATTAAACATACAAACTGAAATCTTAAACATTTCTTACTCATTTGAGCAAAATGACATGTGGAGATACTCTTCATGCTTATGTTTAGATTTGGTTGACGTCGACTTGTCCTTATGTGTGTCGCATTTCTGGAGTCCCGTCTGGTGTCAAATTCATTTGCCACTGTCATTCTAGATTTTAATTCTGGAAATATGTGTGTAGAGAATGACAGATGACCTTTGTACAAGAAATGGTGTAAACACCTCTTAAAAGCCACAGCTGCACTTGCATCAATCCTTGAAGTGAAATTGCAGGAAAATCTCTGAAAATGAGGAAAACATGAAAAAATGGAGCAGTTTACACTTATGGAGGAAACACTTCATTTAGAAAGAGATATGGCATTTTGAGAAATATTGAAGTCAGAGATTCATCATTATATTTTGCACATTTTCTATAATTATAGAATTTACAAAGTGTATAGTCCAGCAGGATCATATGCTACTAACTTACAGGGAATATTTTGAAGTATGTTCCAGCATATTTTTTTTAATAGTACATAAAGTTTAAAATGCTTTTCCATATATTAAGTTCAGTTACTAACTGCTAAACTTATTGAGGTAGTCAAAGTGAAAACTATGTCATATCTTCATCAAGGAGACAGCACTTGAGAAACACACTGTACTTAACCAATTAAATAAAACTAACCCATAATAAAAATACTATGATATGACTTTTTGTTATAGAAAAAAAAATATGGGAGACTTTCTTCTTATTGAAAAAATATCACTTTACAAGAGACTGATTAATAATTGCTTATGAAATATAATTTCCTTCTTTTTACCTCATCCTATAGGCCAACATAGAATGGAACAGTGACATGAACTGGAATTTTTATTGAAATGGTTATGGATTGAAATCCAGTTTGTCATTTATTAGCCCTGGTCCTCAGCAAGTTGGTTCAATTCTCACATGTAAATTGAAGACTGGGACATCAATGTGTTAAAAAACAGAATTCAATTGAGTAAGCTTTAAAGATCTTATTGGCTTTATTTAGTGATTCGTGAATTGAGTAGTATCCATCTAACAGATAAAATGGAGCTTGGAAGAGTTGAACAAAATGGGAGACTTTTGGGTGCCTGGATGGCTCAGTTGGTTAGACGTCGGCCTCTTGATTTCGGTCCAGATCATGAACTCGGGGACGTGGATGGAGCCTCATGTCAGGCTTTGTATTCAGCGCAGTCTGCTTGAGATGGTCTCTCCCTCTCTCTCTGCCCCTTCCCCTGCTTGCATGCTTTCTCTCTCTAAAATATACAGATAAAATCTTCAAAAATAAAAGGGGGAACTTTAATAGAAGTGAGCAGGGACAGGGAAAGAATGGATTACCTCATCTTTCTCTGGAGGAGAGTGGGGGTCAATCAGGTAGATTACCTCACTAGTACTGACCAGATTTGTGGGTTTAAGATTACATTCCTGGGAGAAGTTGAAACTACAATTAAGTAAGGTAATGTGGATTTAGCCCAGCTGACTCCATTTTGGGTCTGTTGTCTCTCTTTTTTTAACATAACATAAAGAGTTGTGCATGTGTAAGAAATAATGTAAAGTCAATTCAGTGAATAAGTTACATTGATGGACAAAGAGAACTATCATACCGTCTGATTTCAGTTAATGGCCTGGCACCTCCTCCCACAGAAATCTCATCTTGATGTTTGCCGTCCTTCAAACGAACAAACTGTTAAATCCCAAGAAATTTGGAAGAAAACTATTCCAAAGAGGAATCATATTGCATTCTTTTAATAAGAATCAATTGGTGTATACGATAAGTTGTACTACAAAGAAAAAGTTAAGTATATCAGTAAAAAACAACAGAATGCCATGGAGATGTGGCAAGATAGGAGTACTAAAAATCAATTTGAATTCGGTATCTGTGGTATTGTGATTTATTAATAAGAAATATATGTTTTGTCTTCAATCCAGTTCCTGAAACTCCTAAAACGCTTGGAATTTCCGGTGATAAGAGTAGTAAGGGTGTCTTTTGTTGTGTTAATGAGGTGACTTTTGAAAAGCCCTGAGGTTCCCTGAGGATGGGGACTGGTTGCCAGGGGAACCAAACTCCTGATTAGAGGGTTGGAACTTTCATACCACCCCTCCATCCCATCTCCAACCTCCACAGAGGGGAGAAGGACTAGAGGTTGAACTGATTGCCAGTGGCCAACGATTTAATCAATCATAACTAAGTAATGGAGCTTTTACAAAACCCCAAAAGGACAGTGTTCAGAGAGATTCGTCTTGGTGAACACAGGGGGATGCCAGAAAAGTGGTATGCCCGGATTGGGCATGAACGCTCGGTGCCCTTTCCCCTATGCCTCTCTTCCATCTGGCTGTTCCTGAGTTATAGCTTTCATAACACACTGGTAGTCTAGTAGAAAAACGTTTCTCTGAGTTCCGTGAGCCACTACAGCAAACTAATAGAACCTGAGGAGGAAATTTTGGGAACCTCTAATTTATAGCAGGTCTGTCATCAGTACAGGTAACAACTGGGGTTGTGGCTGGCATCTGAGGTTGGGGGCAGGTAGCAGTCTTGTGGGACTGAACCCCTAACCTGTGGAATCTGATGCTATCTCTGGGCAGATAATGTCAGGATTGAGTTGAATTTTAGGACGCTCAACTGGTGTCCATAACATTGCTTGACAGTGCGGGCAACCACATCACCCCAACAGTCAGTGCAATTGGGTCCAGAACACAATTTAGGATCAAAACTTCACGTCAGATGAGACCCATAACATCATTAGTGTTTTGAGATATATATGCCCCAAGATGATATGCTCTCTTCCATTTCCAATTTCTTTTCTGGCCTAATACCTCTTACTTTCCCATTCAAACAATTGATGTTCATTAAATTATAAAAACCTTCATCCTGCATTTGAATCTACTGATAACTTATTTCCATCCTGATTCTGTTTACAACCTTAAGTTCTAACCTTGGTGCTGTAGTTTCCTGATGCTTCCATGCTCATTTATTCCTGTTCAATCCTCCTAAGTATTTTTCCTCTGATTGTTTCTTGAATCTTTATAATTCCAAGGATGCTATCCTCTACATTTTCCTCACACTTTCTAAGTGTGTATCTAGCAGGATGGTTTGAACTCTCACCTACCTACATATTTATTCCTAGAAAATGAGTAAGTTCTTTATCATGAAATAAAATGTTCTCTGTGATGGGACTGTTTCTTTCTCTCTCATTGAACTTTATTCTACAGCAATAACAGACTTCATACATGATGGCAGACACACCATGTATTCGGGAAAACAATTTCTTTCCTTTCTGTGTAAAAAGATGGAATATACTTCCCAAACTCCCTTGCAGAGAGGCGTGATCATGCCACAGTATTATAGGTAAATGGAAGTGAGGTCAACTATTTCCAGGACTGGTGCATGAAAACTTCCCATAGGCTCTCTTCTCCTTCTTTCAGCTTGGTGCCAAAAAGCTTGGAGACCTTGCCACCCATTGATGGTGGTAGAGATTTAATATGGGCCCCTGAATCATCACTTTATGAGGAATATCTTTGACATCAGGAGGACTTGCTTTGATAGCACAAGGATGAGAAAAATTACCTTCTATTAGGTTTGAGTCAATATACATTTTTGGGTTTGTTGTTGTAACAGTTAGCAGGATTTTGACTAATACACATGCCATACAGAATCAGAACTCTGGGACTTTGTCCTTGCAATCCTCTCTGTCTGGAAAATCAGTTTCGCCATTGTCGTTATTCAAGATTCAGCATGGGCATTACCACTGCCAGAAAAAACCTCCTTGGGACCCATGTTTTTGGGTTGAAGCTTCTTGTTCCCACAGAATGTAAGCTTAGTCCTATTAGTGTGGTTCAACATTAAATTGCAATTACGTTCACTGATCTTCTTACCAACCTCCTCAACCAAAATTTCATAAAGGGTAGAAAGCAATCATTTTGTATCTTCAGCCAAGCTCGGCATTGTGTTCCTGGCTGAAGATACAAAATGATTGCAATAAGTTTGCAAAAAATTCTTGCTGGACTGACCTCAACGCAATTTCCTCATCTATAAAAATAACAATAATTCAGACCCCATATGGTTACTATGATGATTAAGTGAGGCAATCTATGCAAAGCACCTGGCACATAGCAGGTGCTTACTAAGTGCTTCTTTTCAGTCCTTCACAGAGCCTTCCTTAACAACTTGGTTGCAGAGTTTCATCTTTTTATCTTAATTCTCTCCAGTCAGGATAGAATTTGTCTCTTAGTTTTTTGGTAATTATTTTACGTGTGTATTAATTTTCTCTCCTCATCCAAACTGTAAACCACTTCTCGAGACAGCTATGTTTTATCCTTCTTTCTAGCCTCATTGCACCTTGGACAGAGGAGGTGTTCAATATACACTTTTTAAGTTGGCTGAGATCTCTCTGTATGTATTCTATTATGTTGCATTAAAAACAGCTCCAAAGCCTGGTCTTCATGACAGAAAACAAATCTTTGGCCAAGAAATAAGCCAATGCATAAAACATGCTGTCAACTTGGCTTTCATACTAACCTATGCAGGTGTGTCTATGTTTAGGGAGTAGAATATTATGGAATATCAGTGCCAATTTAGGGGGGAGAGGAGTGCCGAGGTGTGTGTGTGTGTGTGTGTGTGTGTGTGTGTGTGTGTGTTACAGATAATCTGTAAAACACAAAACTTTCTAGTGCTTGGAAACCATTTACTGGATTTAATATCTGTACTTCAGGTTCTGACTCTAGAACCATATGAAGTTTTGTCAGGACTTAACCTTATATAGTCAAGGATCTCCTTATTTTGTATCTTCTAAACTCCCCCAGGAATATATCCTCTCTTAAAGCAAGCCTTCTATAGCAACAATACTTTGCATTTATCAGTTCGGTTTGCACAGGTTGTTGGAGTCATGGGTAGTGAAAGGGTGGGTGTTCTGGATTGAGGCAGAGATGAGCTGAAGGTAATCTCTGAATTACGGCACAGGGAGCAAGAGCACAGTCCGGAATCAGACTACTGTGTTTCAGCCCTGGTACTGCCCTTGCTTTAGGAGGCAAGTTGCTTCAAGTGTGTTAAAACATCTGAGAAGTACTTACTAAGTACCTAAAATGTGCCTGCACTGTGTTAGGTGCTCAGGAAAAAGCAATGAACAACACAGACAAAAGTTCCTCTTGCTATGGAGCTTACATTCTAGTGGGAGAAGGCGGGCAATAGACAACAATAACAAAAACATGTAGAATGCTAGTAAAATTTTCTGAGGAGAAATGAGAAGGAAATAAGGAAGACAGAGAAGGAGTGTCGGGGTAAATGGGTATGATTTTGTAACAAGAACATCAGGAAGGATCTCACTGAAGATATAACATTTGAGAAAATCTGCTTAAAAGGAGAGGAAGAAAATTCCACAAATATAGGGGAAAGACCTTTCTAAGAAGGAAATAGCATGTCCAAAAATTCCCAGCACATAAGAGGAGAGGAAGGTGGAGAAGTTATAGGCCCCTTAGGGCCTTCTGGGTCATTTCTGGGACTCTGGTTTTATTCGACTGGGTTGGGAAGCAACGAAAATGTTTTGAACAGAATTGTGACCTTATGTTTTTACAGGATCACTCTGGTTGCTGTATTAAGAATAGATTGAAATGGGGTGAGGTCAGAATCATAAGACTAATCAGGAGGATATTGCAAAAATTTAGCCAAGAGTTTAAGAAGAGGCTTTGACCATATGGTAGCAAGGATGATATAGTAAGAGGTTAGTCCTGGAAATATATTTTTGAAAATAGAGTGAGTAGGTTTTGTGAGTGGATTGCAGAATGAGGGCAATGAGAGAAGATAGTCATGGATAACTCAAAAATTTTTGGCCTGATTAAGCAGAAGGGTGGTCAACATTTACTAATAGAGGAAGGCTGTGGAGCATATTTTGTTGAATCAAGATAGAAACTATTCATTTTGCTAGGTTTGAAGCACCTATTATACATCCTAGGCAGAAAGATCCATGAATGTTAAATTTAGATTGAAAGATCTTAACTGGAGATAAAAATAAGGAAGTCAGTGCAGCATATAGATAGTATTTAAAGGAATAAGATTAGATAACATTAGTATGTGAGTATGTGTAGATAGAAAAGTTTAGGACCTATAAAGTGTACACAATGATGGACCTGCCTCAATGGATCATTGTGAGGTTTAAATAAGTTATACATGTAAAATGCTGATGGCATTGTCTGCTACATAGTAAGTCTTCAATGAATAGTAAATGTGGTTGTTTTACTTTAAACAGTGTAGATCGAGACAGGCTCATTCAGATATCCTGAACCCCAGATTATGTTGTTAAATGAAGACTCTATATTATTTGATACAACAACCTTCTCATATGTAGTCTTCTCTCAAACATATTTTCCTACAATTATCTAACAAAATAAAAGAAAATAATTGATATTTAATATTAGAATTGGAATTGAGCAATGGTTTTAATTATTCTGATCTTTTTTCCAAAAGGAAGTGGATTTGTTCAGTATCTCTGTTCTATTTTTCCATGATATTCTGTTGCATATCTCTCATTTCATTTATCTCTATGTATCATAATCCATGTGTGCATTTTACCCACTAGATTATTAAATTCTTGAGGATACAGATGTGTCTTATTTATCTGTGTAGTCCTAGTGCACAATTTATGCAGGATCCCAAACACTACTCAATAAATACTTGGTGAATGGATGGAAAGGATGGGTGGATATCAACTATGTGTTAGGCATTACACTAGGGCTCTTGATGGGATGGATGATTTACTTAATCCATAAAAGACCCTGGGCTAGTTTGGCATTATTAACTCCATTTAAAATATGGAAAAAATTATGCACAGAAGCTAATTGATATGCTTGAGACTAACCATCTAATTAGTTGTAATGTTTGTATTAAACCACGGGAATAATCTAACGCCCTCCTGTTCCCTTCTTTATCCAAAAACCTCTTGTTAATACATAAGTTTCTTTTAAAATAATTATGATGAAAGATAGTCATTGATCCTTGACTGAAAAACTTTCAAACATGTTAAGTTCACTAATAACAAATAAATCTATGCTATTAGATAACCTTAATCAATAGCAGCCCTTACATACCTTAAGCCCAAAGATAAATTATATTAATATGGTAATTAAATACTATGTATATTATCTGAGTGATCACAAACCTACCAAAAAAATCGAAAGTACACAGCATGTAGAATGTTTTTTCCTGAAATATTTAAGTGCATAGTGTCAAGATGATGCCCCAACATCCTCAAATACTTTGGTGTGTATCCATTACCAACGTTATGCTGTATGACCACAATATGACCATCACACTTAGGAAATTCACACCGACACATTATTACCATTTTATCCTCAGATGCCATTCAAATTTTACTGGTTGACTCAACGATGTTCATTAGCACAAGAATCCAGTTCAGAATCGTGTGTTATATTTGGTTGCAATTTCACTTTAGTCTTTTTCAATATGGGACAGTTCCTCAGTTCTTATGATCATGACACTTTGGAAGATTATGAGTCATTTATTTTGTTGAAGTGACTCTCAAATTGGGCTTATCTAATATTTCCCAATAATTAGATTCAGGTTATGCATCGTTGACATCAACACATTCTTATTATTCCATCCTGCTATATAGTATATCATTTCAACCAGTTCCATGCTGATGATACTCATTTTTTTTTAAGATTTTATTTATTTATTTGGCAGAGAGAGAGACAGCCAGCGAGAGAGGGAACACAAGCAGAGGGAGTGGGAGAGGAAGAAGCAGGCTTACAGCAGAGGAGCCTGATGTGGGGCTCGATCCCATAACGCCGGGATCACGCCCTGAGCCGAAGGCAGACGCTTAACCGCTGTGCCACCCAGGCACCCCTGATGATACTCATTTTGATCACTTGGTTAAGGTAGACTTCACTGCAAAGTTAATCTTTTGCCTTTTATAGTTAATAAGTATTTTTGTATATACCATGTCAATATCTTATCCCTCAACAAACTTTCAAATAATTCATCTTTTTATTTATAACAACATGGTTTCAGAGTTTCTTATATTTTTCAATGTGGTGTAATCTGTTTTTGTCAACAATTTTGATGCTCATATTGTCACTGATTTGGCCCATGGTAACCCCATTCAAGCCGGCTTCTGTATTCTTTTGGCATGTCCTCAATCATTTACGAAGCACCTCCTGCTTCTTGATATATGAAAATGTTCCATTCACATTTTATATTTTCCCAGCTCCAGTCTGGATTAAAAAAAGAAAAGAAAAAATGGACCAGCAAGTGATACTTTTAAAAGTCAAAATATACATGCTTATTTCCAATTTATCATTTTAAAATTTCTTATGAAACATTTTTCTTTATTTGTGTTATTATATACTTCAGATTTTCAGTTCAAGTTTCTAGCAAATAATAGGCACAGAACCAGTTTATAGAGGTTTTTTTTCAACTCACAGTTGCTAGTTTGCTTGTATTATTTCACCATGTATCTAAACATAATAACCAAAGAATTTTGGGGTCGAACAAGATCCTAGGGGCTGCACCATCCCAGCCCGCTCCCATTGCAGAAATCTCTTTATAGATTCTTGACTGACTGCCACCCAGTTTCTCGAACCATTGTAGAGACAACTTCACTACTTTTTGAGACTGCCTTTTCTATATTAGATAATTCTAATCTTTCAAATTGAATCAAAATGCCTATTTCTCTGACTTCTACCCAGTAATACTAGCTCCACATATTCGTGCAAGACAGAAAGGACATACAACATTTTCTATGGAATGGCCATTCAAATACTGAAGAAGCTTTGACACCAGCCTTCCCAGCCTTCTGGTCTTCCTTGATCCTGGTGAAATAGCTCATTTCCTTATTCTTCACAATACATGTTTTCTCGATCCCTCATTTTCTTCCACTATAAAAGTATATTAATCTACTAAGAAGACAGAAAATACCTCCAAGACTATGATCTTTCTATTTAAATCTAATAATACAAAATTGTTATTTTACATTTGAGGGGTTTAAGAAACCATCTCTCTGCTTTATTTCAATGAGAATGAATCTCAGAATTGGGATCCACCTTGCTACAAATTCAGAAATTTCTTGGACTTATAACACCCTGGAAAGTCTACATTCTAATATCTCTATACAGATAGATTGCAACATAGTCATTTTTTAATATTTTAATAATGCATTGCATTTTTCAAATTCTATATTTCCAATAGTTTTGTGTCTTTGGTATAAGTGTAATTAATTTTCAAATATGATATTGAAGAATTTCTTCGAAATACATTTTAAATTTTAAATTAATTCCCAGAAGTAGATTAAAGAAGAAAAACTGAGAACGTTTCAGACCAGTAGAAGAACTTTAATTAAATTCCAGACCCATGAGCCCTCTGTTGAGAAGGGCTTACTCCTGATCCCTAATTTGAAGCCTTGGGATTTTAGAAAAAGCGTGATTCAGTTCCACTGCCATGGAGGTCCAGCGGGAGACTGGAAGCTATGGTGAGAAAGAAATTGGGAGGCCATATCAAAATGTCATGAAATAATTCTCTGCGTAAGGGTACCTAACTGGGCGTCTAAAATGCTGAAAAGAGAATGCCTTTAGGAGAACTTCATGATATTGGCTTATGACCTTCTCTAAACCAGAAAGAACTTTAAGTAATTATGAGAAACCAGTGAATCTTACATTAAGCTCTCATTTGATAAATCACTTTTTAAACTTTGATTGAGAAATAATTGTGCACGTCCGGATTTCTTTGACCAGAACGTAATGCATATTAGTGAGATTGTGCCACAATTTTTTACCTATTTTACCATAGTAAATTTAATCATGATGTTCATTGCAGAGGAAATGGAAGGAGAATAGGATAATAGCATTTTGGGGGGAAAATGAATAAAAAGCAAAGAAGATAGAAAATAAAAGTGATAAAAACACACCAATGGTAGTGCTACTTTAAACCATTCGTGTTTGCATATTCATTCTGATAAAAAAGGGGGGAAGGAACATGCAGTACTTTAATTCCCTGCAAAGGTAGCTCTTTATGACAGATATGGAATCAATTAGTTCATTCTTTCAAGAAAAAAAAATGCAAACTCTAATCATCTCACGTGGGCAAGCAAAATGTTAACTTTTAAATATATAACTTCTTAAAATTTTGCAACATATTTTGATGCATTTTTTTCTTTTTAAATGAAACTTTTAAATGACAAAGTAAATCATCTCCTAAAGGAAAGAAGCCTTTCTCAAAGGATTAAACCTATTTGTCAATTGAGAGAGTATGGCAGTCAGGTACTGGTTATTTCATTTTACATTTCTCAACAATATAGCTTGATTTTATAGTTTTGACAGGTGTGATTAAAAGTTTTGATACTTTAAAAAAATTGATCCTATGGAGGAATGAAGGATTTTTTTTAGCTTATTCTACATAAAATGGTTTCACAGATGCATATTTTTTCCCTACTTTCTGTTAAGATTATTTAAATTTGGCAACGGAAATAACAGAGTATTTCTTAGCATGTTTCATAGCAAACATTAGTATCTTTCTAACTAAAGAATAGTCTTTCAATATTGTTCTTATAAGGCTAAACCATAACAATAATAAAGAAATTTTAGCATCATGACTAAATAGAGAACAATATTTAGTGGTGTGCTTTAAGAGTGATTCTTTTTTTTTTTTAAAAGATTTTATTTGTTTATTTGACAAAGATAGAGAGATAGAGACAGCCAGCAAGAGAGGGAACACAAGCAGGGGGAGTGGGAGAGGAAGAAGCAGGCTCCCAGCAGAGGAGCCTGATATGGGGCTCAATCCCAGAACGCCAGGATCATGCCCTGAGCCAAAGGCAGACACTTAACGACTGCGCCACCCAGGTGCCCCTGCTTAAAGAGTGATTTTTAAACCAGTCTATTACAAAATTGGGAAAACGTTTTTCCTAATTATGTCTTATTGAGACAACCAGATGTTCAGGTATCAAAGGATATCACAAGATACATTTTTTGAAATTTAAAATTTTACCCCTTCCTACATTTGCAGATTTCTACCTTCACTAAAAGTAGATTTTAATATAAAGGAATTCAAAAGCTTAAATAAATGTAACACTATATTAAATATCAGAGAAGAGTGAAATTTAAATACCCCCCAAATTGATTTAAGGTGGCCATTGTGAAAAAGGAGCAGGTTCACTGGTATAAGTCTTTTCCTTAACAACAGTTCACTCATCGTTATTAATAGCTCGAAAGTTTCAATTCCAAAATGTATCAGATAATAAAAAATAACCCAAGTGATTTTAAACCTTTGATATAGTAACTTTTGTTCTGAGTTATTGGAAATTTACTGAAAAGGACTTTTAAAATTTCATGGATTTAAAGTTTCATGTGGTTTTATTTTTAAGTAATGCCCAGTTCTGCTGTATGTCTCCTGCCATTTGTGTCCTGGAGACATTCTGCTTTCTTTCCCTAATGAAGTGCATTAGTCAAGAGCTCAGTGACCTCTGACAAGGCTCAGTATGGGATTATAGCCTGACAGGAGGCAGCTGGAAGGAATAGTTGACAATTCACACTTAGAGTAATCCCTGAAAATTGCAGGGCAGTTATGAGGAAGTAACAGTTTGGCTCCCTTGTGAAAAAGACTAATAAAAGGCATTTCAAGTAGAGTTTGGGACACTAACTATAGTTTCTAAATTAAAACTAAATCATCAAGTTCCCTAAGACCAGTCAATAGGGAGCACGTTTTCATGAATAGATTCAATCTACAGCCCTATTTCAAGCAGCTACCACTTTAGTCCGTTGATAGAAAGCTCATTTAGCCAATAGATTACCTATAATTGACTAACTTCTTTAATACAGCTTTAACACATTGCACATGTAAAAACATTTCAGCAAGGGCTCTCGGAGAATAATAGTTGTAATCAGAAATATAAAATGGTCATTTTCAGTAAAAATTATCACAAGAGATCAATAATACACATTTTGTTGGCTTGTATTTTTCTAACATGCTATTTAATCCAAACTGTGCATTTTTTCAAATAATAACTGCTCTGCTATAATTTTGCTTAAAATCCCATTGTCCATCTAATAGCAAAAATATTTTGTGAAAATAACTTTCAAAGATTAAATATGTTAAATAATTTTAAATCGTCATACATATTACATCACAATATTTTATATAATATATAATGAATAATATACATGTTTTAAAAATACAGATACCTTAATTTCTCTAGTAACCTCTTCCTGTAAGTCTCAGACTATCAGAGGTTTCTTCATGCTACCTGCTATGATTTTCTTGCAGTTGTGACTGAAACTCATCCCATAATAGAAAAATGAAAACATCAGAACGCAATTTCCTTGGAAAATTCACTATTTTTATTCTAACTTTGAATTTTCACCAGGTATAGTCTATGTTGATTGATTTATGCCTAGCTGACACCAATAAATGTGTGATGGATAAAATTCAAATAATTCGTAGCATTGTTCTCCTAATTGTTCAAAGTACAGGGAAATAGTTTTCCGAGTCCTATAGCAAATAGTATCTGACATCCACTGTGTGACAATCATTCTGTTAAATGCTGAATTCTGTTTTGCTACATGTCTTTAAAATTTTTTTCACTCTGCGGTAAATTCATGGTTTAGCCTCTACACTTACTTTGTATAAGTCTACAATGTGTTTTAAGAAAGCATGGTTAATAAACCCATTTTTAATCCTATTCATCTTTGGCACTTTGTAGCACTTTTTGTGCACAGGTGGAATAACCTTCCTCCCAAACAAACAAACAAAAAACATAACGATTTCCTGATTTTCTACCTAAGAATAATAGTTTTTTTTGATCTGAAAACCTAGTGTCTATGTGTCTTTTAAAAATGTTTGTTCTCTCAAAGATGATCAGAAAACTCGCTCAAGTATGACCCTAATGAACTATCAGGATTAAGGCTGAATGTCCACAATTAGGTTTGCTCATTTTGATGATCTGATGATGGCTAAAGGAAAGGAAGGAGACGGGATATCTGCTCAAACACCATTGATGGGCAAACTGCTGGTTTCTTTCACAAGATTTTGAGGTGGGCTAACCTCTCGCCTGTAGGGGGAGGTCGTGGCATCGCAGTAACCGACTGACTCCAGACTGGGGAGGAGCTGGAGCAGTTGTAGGTAACATGGTAGGCTGCCGGTCTCCTGGGTCTCTGGCATGTGCACTAGAGCTACTGACTGACAACAAGTGTCTCCCAGGTGAGAGAGCTACTTGTTTGATGACCAAATTCAGTTGTTATCTTCAGTTTGATGTTACTCAAGAGCGTGGCGAAATCTTGCTAAGTTTAGTTTTTCCGCTTCCCCTAATTTACATTTTTAAAGAAAATATTAGCTAGAAAGAGCTATTCTTCCTTTAATGATGTGTATGTACGAGATGGAATGAGAGCAAGATGATGCTTGCGTAAGGCTTACAGGATGACATACAGCGTACAGAGTTCTCGGTTCTTGCAAATTACTTTAGGTGATTTGTTCTCGCCTCACAGCTTGTTCATTTTGACTTTTTTTTCTTTCCTATAAAGACTGATATTTTTCCCATTCTTGATGAGATTCTCAGACACTCTGCTAGATAGGTTAAAAGTCCGAGACTTTACACAGTAAGACTCAAACTCTGACACTTTGAAGATCTCTGGTTCTGAGCTCCTTGTTCAATTGCTTCAAGGTTTGCCTACTTTTCTCATTGGTAGAATTGAGATTAAAGTCCCATAATTCATGATTGTGATAGTTAAATGAGTGAACATAACTGCACATGTTTTGTAAATTTGAAGTCCTCCTAATCATTTAAAATATTAAACTATGCTTTACTTGCTTCTTCCTTTAATCTATTTATTTGTTGCTAATGTATGTAATACAACCGAAACTAGATTATATTTAAGGTGAGTTTTTTTTTTTTCAGAAAAGCTTAGATATAATACTATCTAAAAGATGTTTTCTATGATTTTGAAAAAAATTAACTCAGGGAGGTTAGTTTTTTGGATNAAAAGCTTAGATATAATACTATCTAAAAGATGTTTTCTATGATTTTGAAAAAAATTAACTCAGGGAGGTTAGGTTTTTGGATTTTTTTTTAAAGATTTTTATGTATTTATTCGACAGAGATAGAGACAGCCAGCGAGAGAGGGAACACAAGCAGGGGGAGTGGGAGAGGAAGAAGCAGGCTCATAGCAGAGGAGCCTGACGTGGGGCTTGATCCCATAACGCTGGGATCACGCCCTGAGCCGAAGGCAGACGCTTAACCGCTGTGCCACCCAGGCGCCCCAGTTTTTTGGATTTTATGGCTACACACTCACTCATATAGTATTTCTTTTATGGCGGTTGATGGACAGAAAATAATGATGAGAAACATGAATTTTTTCCTGTTCTGAGCATATTCAATATGCTATAAGAGGCTTTGTGTTGCTTGTAACTTTTAGGAAATGATAAACACAAAATGAGACTTTCAGAAATTTTGAGTTGTATTTAATACAAAGTCAATGGCCATCTAAAAACTGATTACCAAGAATGCCACATGTTTTTTAGCTACTGTTTCACTGTTTTTTAGCTACTGTTTCACTGTTTTTTATTCCTTTTCTAACCTCACTTTTAAAATGTTTAGGCACATCTGATTGTTTTGTTACACAAAGTATCAATAAAAATGTGAAGTCTAGCATAAAAAACTATTTCAAATTTCAGTTTCAGTGAATACGTGTTTCCTCCCAGATGTAGTAAAAAGTTCTGTGGTTCAATTGCTCAGCGGTGAATCCATTTCTTCCAAAATATGCTCAGCATTTTAGGGGTGAGGATATGTCTTTTCAAATGCGGCTAGAGAATACCGCAGGACTGCCTGATGGCTCAGACTTAACGCAGTTACCTTCACCTGAAACCAGCCAACGTTTCCTTCTGCCCAGTGAATTGGTTTTTTCAGACCTCATGACCTTCCATGCAGCAAACTCATAATGAGTGGCTTGTGTATATGACTAAGGTTGATTATTTCATGCCATGCTTTTACTGAAAAAATAAAACATATTTGTTGTACCGTTAGGTTCTTTTATGTGGCTAGCATTTCTGTGATGTCCTTTTGGCTTTTCAAACTCATCTAGGTAATGGGAATTGATACAGCTGTTTGAGCTCAGGCTGCACGTAGCGCCAGCCTGTCTCCTTGAAACTCAGGTTTAGCACGTAGGTCTGTGTGTGACGAATAAATCATTCACTGGAGCATCTCCTGGGGGACTAGACATAAAGATGCTATAATTCTCCAGATAAAGAAACCTCAAGATCAGAGACCATTTTTATAATTAGGTGTATGTTAATGACTAGTATAATGCCTAACATGCGTACGACATGTTTGCGGAAGGTTTCAGTATGCAACAGGAAGCTGGAGGTTGTTGAGCGATGATGACTTATAAGAATTGTGTGGTCTTTATCTCTAGCTTTTCATAATCTCCTACGTGACTGTTTTGCTCAGGTTATTATCTTCTGACCCTTACTGCTCCTTGGATGTTCTATTTTGACTTTAGGGAATGTGCATATCATTTCACGGAATGCCCAACTGCCTGATATAACGTGGGCCTAGATAGAGACTATTATATCAACTGTTTTTAAGGCATGTCCAACCTGATAACATTGCCTATTTGTTCAAAGTTCATTGAAAACCATTTCATCTGGGTTCTATATATAGGCAATAAAGCACAGAGCAAGATTTTTCTACCTCAGGGGAAGGAGGAAAAGTACCTCATATTTACACAGTATTTTCCCATTCAACTCCTTTAACTCATTTTCATTCACTAAAAAAGCATAAGACAGAACAGATTCCATGAAATTCTATTGTAAAATTGTGTATGCAGGTATAAATTTATCTGACAAAATATTCAGTATATGTTTTTAATCCGATTTTCAAACGATTTTCTGACATCCTCTTTTCCCCAATTTAGAATCCTTGATGTTGGAATTTCTGAATAAGGCGGCAGAGGAAGAGCAGCCTCACTTGGAGTGGTTGGGGCATAGGGCACAACGGAGCCTACCTGAAGAGGAGGCTGAGAGGCATTTGTCAGGTATGAGAAGCCTTACGGCTTGGACTCATGAATTTAAGCTGTATCCTATGACTTATAAGAGGAAATTACAAATTTCAAAGCAGGGAATAATAGTGGATTTCTTTCTTTTTTTTTAAGAAAGGTTAAGTATGGAAAGTGTACCGGGGTAGGAGTAACTAGGGCAAGGAGCAGTAGGAAGGATATTGTAATAATTTAAAAGACAATGATCTTTTTAAAGTGGCTCAATTGGTTAAATGTCTGCCTTCGGCTCAGGTCAGGATCTCAGGATCCGGAGATCGAGCCCCACGTGGGGTTCCCTGCCCAGTGGGGAGTCTGCTTCTCTCTCTCCCTCTGCCCCTCCCCCCTGCTCCTACTTGCTCTCTCTCTGGTGCTCTCTGTCTCTCTCTCTCAAATAAATAACATCTTTAAAATATAGATGATAATCAGCTTAAATAAGGGACAGTCATAATGTATCCAATAGGAAGAGTCAAAGACAAGGAACGATCCTTGGTGGAAACAAGAGAGCACATGGAGCTTAAAGAAGAAAGGGAGAAGGGTAGGAGAAGTGGAAGAACTGTGTGGGAGACGTATGTTGATCTAGGGAGGCATTTTCACATTTTCTGACACATACAAAGCATTCAGTAATGCTTAAGCAAATTATAGAATGTTCTCTTTAGAAGTATCCCATATCCAGAGAGGTCAAATTGTTTAAGGATTTACACTAACTAAAGACCGTTACAAGGTTACTGGCGACCTCTCTGAAAGCAAATACAACAGATTTGTGGGCACGGAAGTCATAGTTTAGAATAATGAAGAGTAAATTCGACCTGAGGAAGCTTTCATGGTGAGGAGAAACTGCTCTTATAAGTTTTGCCAAAAAGAGAATAACTCAAGTCAAAGAAATACTTACTGATTAATATTTTGCATCAGGTTCTGTGCTTACCACTATGTTCCCCAGGGGAGGTTAGTGCCTGGTGGAGAAAACAGGGATTTAACGAGTAAGCTGAGTGTTAAGAAAACATAAGCAAAAGATGCCAGGGGCTAATATAACAAAGGATCTGACCTACTTTAGATCAAGGAAGATCTCCCTGGGAAAGACACAACTAAGATGAGAAGGGGAATATGAGTGGAGGTAACCAGCAAACTCTGGGGGTGGAGGGTGGGGAGTGGGCACAAAAAAGGGGAAAGAATATTACTGGCTGAGAAATATGTAAAACGATAGAAACAAAAGAGATGATAAGAGTTTTTAAATTGTAAGATAAATCATACGTTATGATATAACTTTCATGAAAAATCATAAATCAAGTTTAGATATAACTTTCATGGATTTACCACTTCATGTAAGAAAGAGAACAGTACTAATTATATGAAAGCACTCTGTGTTCCTATTCTTGTGTATCTTTCCTCTTTCTTCAATATGTTGAAGTAGGAATATGTGTCTTACATAGTCAATATATAGTTACTGTTATGAATTTAGTGTATGTTACTTGTTTTGCTTTATATCATTAACAAATGTGTATATGTCTAATTCATATATCGTTAAATTTTGTTAGTTTCTGAATTTTATGTAAACTGAATCTTATTACATATACTATTTTATGATTTTCTTTTTGTCATTCAACATGATGTTTTGAGAGCCATCCATGCTTACTCTGGTAGTGGAGGTAAATTCACTTTCATTGCTGTATAGTTGTTCAGTGTAAAAGCTATCAAAATTTATGTGCCCATCTATTAGGCAGTTTTTCTTACTGTTTTCAGAATTTTGCTTCACCAACAATACAGCTCTACAGATTCTTGTATCGCACCTGTTGCCCAAGTCTGAAAATTTCCTGGGGCATTTACCTAGGAATAGAATTCTGGGTTATTGGACATGAACACGCTTAACATTGCCTCTCAAAACCAAAATGTTTTTGGCACAATAGAGTGTTTGAAGAACTGAAAGAATTTGAGATTGTCGAAATAGAGACAGGATGGTAGGTTATGAGGAGATAAGATCACGGAAAAGTGGGGCGCCTGGGTGGCACAGCGGTTAAGCGTCTGCCTTCGGCTCAGGGCGTGATCCCGGCGTTATGGGATCGAGTCCCACATCAGGCTCCTCGGCTGTGAGCCTGCTTCTTCCTCTCCCGCTCCCCCTACTTGTGTTCCCTCTCTCGCTGGCTGTCTCTATCTCTGTCAAATAAATAAATAAATAAATCTTAAAAAAAAATAAAACCTTTAAAAAAAAAAAGATCACGGAAAAGTTTGTCAGTGTGTTGTGTGTGTGTGGTTTGTATGTTTTCAGCAACGGAAACATAAGCATATTTATGAGAGCACATGGGAGGAAACCAGTCGAAGGAAAGATTCTGACGATAAAAGTGAGAAACTGCGTGATTAATGGTACAAGTTCCCAAAGGAGGCAGGAGAATATGAGTTCAAGATCATAAACGAGAGGGAAGAAACTGAAGCTCCCAGGCATCAAGTAAACAAAGATCTAAAGGCTAGAGTGCAAAGCAGAGAATAAGAAGAATCTTCAGTTACACTCTTGGTATTTCTTTTCACCGGTTAAAACTGGTAAAACGAATAAACACACACAATAGCAGTGCGGTGTAAAAGTAAATACAGTATTCCTTTATAATTCAAAACAAATAATGTTTCAAATAGTGAGAAGGTGTATGGGTTATAGATTTTCCCACGGACTGACTCAAGTTAGCGGGGAGCGAGTGTGAATTAAGTCCATAAGCACAGTGTAAATATTTGAAAGCTGCTCTCTTGGAGTTTTCCCTTGAAAACTATCTCTTGCAATTATGCTAGTCACCATTTTCCACAAGCATTAAGATGGCTCAACTAGGTTTTTAAAGTAACTGAGCTATGTTCTTCAAAATGATATGTATAGGGTTGAATATTCTTTTTCTTACACTATCGCTTTTATTACAATAATCAAGGGAACTATATTTGACCATTACATTGAGCATTACCAACACAAGGACCAAGCTGGGAAAATTCAAACATTTGACATATATCTATGAACAGCTATTTGAGTCAGTTGGAATGACTGTATCTATTAATCAACTGCTCATGAAGAAGTGAGAATGATGGCTTTTAAATTTTTTTGCAAAATCCATATGTGTGTATGTGTATATATATGTGTGTGTGTGTGTATGTACATAACATTCTGGATATATAATCATATATATATTTCATATATACATTTATATCAGATATATATAAAATACTTGTATCATCTTTTAAAAACTATTGTTAATTCTTTTAAATGGTTAGACTTTTTGGGAAAGCTAATTTTTCAGAAGTTAGAATATGTGTTTCAGGAGTCAAACTTTTGCCTCAAGAAATGGCTTTAGAAGGGTCTTTTTAAGAATGTGCTGATAGGTAAAAATTAATCAAAGGAAGGATAAATGCTTCCAGACTTTGGCTACTGCTTGTATCTAGGCTAGACAAGCCTATCTCGGCTCATTGTTATTCCAGTCGCCTTATTTTCTTTTCATTGAATGACTCTGCTACCAGTGTCTGCTTTATGTTTTTCAAATACTTAATCATCTCCTTGTTTTGTCCCAGAGGAACTTTTTGTTTATAGATGCAGCTTAAATATATATGTGCTGCTTCCTCACTCTTCGATACCCTTGAGGATCATTTCACTAAAAAACCCTTCCTGTTCCCTCCCCTTCAAGTCAATATTCGTGCCTTATTTTTGTTGCTATTGGAGGTCAAAACAGCAAAAATCCCCTAGCCATGCTGGCGTTAGCTTTAGTGAGAAACTGGCAGCTATAAGTTTGAAAAAGTCCATATAATTTATATGGTGTGGGCAATATCTTTAGCAGTCTGCGTGAGAAAGATTTCCAGTGAAGGCTTGCTGCTCTCCCACTCTAATGAACACCTCTGTATCTCACATGAGGTCATCAGAATCACATATGCATTTATTCCTTTGGAAAAACTACCATGTGAGGAACATATTAAATTCGACATGATTTTTCCATTGCTGCCAGCTCTAAGGTCACAAACAACTCTAACCTCAGCTGGAAAGATAACACTTTATTTCTTAGGGTCTTTTAAGAGGGAGGGTTTCCATTTTCATTATAAGCCAGGTCACCTTAGAAAAGATTTGTGATTATTTTTTGTAAGAGAGTGTTTTAGCTTCTGGCTAAAACTCCTGCTTTTTTTTTTTTTTTTGTACCGGTCTGGTTTCAGCATCTGTTCTGTCCTTTGCTCCTGGTGGGGTACAAAGGGCCACAATCCATTTCAAAATGATATTTTTATCTCCACTTCCCCCCTCCATAGATATGTTTGAAAATAGAAGCTATATGAAAAGAAAAGTTATATAAAATTCATGTGTCCAGATTTATAGTGGAATTTTGAAAAGATCCTATTGTAAACTGAAAAGTTATAAGCTGGCCTCCCCAAGCTCGTTGCTGATAACCTGCTTCATCTGTCTTATGTCTGGGAGCTAAGCTTCACTCAGAGACGAGACAACCTTTCCAACTCTGAAGTCAACATGAGAAGAAACAGTGATGGTGTAGGTAGGAGATGATTTATATACCTCCAACTCCTCTTACCTTCCTCAGACACCCATGGAAATATTTCAGTGACTTTTGTACCTTATTTATGCCCAGAATAGTTTGTGTTTTTTTTTTTTTTTTTTTTTTTTTTTTTTTTTTGCTTTAAGTAGATTAGTAACTCTATTGACTCTAGGGCTCATTTAATGAGTTCATTTAAAAAAAGAGATCATACAGGCAATTTTCAAAATATGTTCTCAGTCATTATCTCATTTAGCTACATTAGATAATTTTAAATGAAACAGATGAAAAAAATTACCCTGTTTTCCTACCCTATTGAAAAAAACTGAGGCTAAAAGTATTTAAAATAACCTTGTCAAGGGCACATGATTAATAAATTACAGAGTGGAATTCTAGATTCCTGACTCTTAATCCAGTACTTTTTATTATGTTGAAATATGAAAAATTTTTCTCAATTCACATTCAGAATCTTACCCTGACATTTCATGTTAAATGTCTTTCCTGGTTAGAATCATGCTTAGACAAATTTGCTTTAGCCAATTCTCAGTTGCACAAAAGCTCCTTTATCTGTGTTAGCATAAATCAATTAACCTCTTTTACGTTCTGCTGAAAGTTCTAAACTTCAAATGAATTGGCCATTAACTTGGACTGTGGGCCCAGTGTACTAACAACAATAAAAACAAACATCTATATGATGTGCTGAATGTGCTGTTAACATCAATTCAGTTTTCTTAAGCATTCCTAGAAGGGGGCCATGGGGAGTTGGCCCTGATATATTGTACAGTGGCAAGTTTTGCTGATAGAGAAGCCGTTATGAGCGACTCCACTGCAAGAATGGCTATGATCATTTCAGCTAGCTCCCCCCCCCCACCTCCGCTGCCCAGTCTCATTTAGATACCAGCTGGTTAACATACAGGCCAATCAAGTAGTTTTTAACTAGTCTCCTTCTAACAGGCATGGGGCAAGAATTCCAGCATTCTGTGCAAGATACAAGTGCATACTCAGAGTGAAATTCTCACAAGTACACGTTGGGAAAATGGCCAGAGATGCACTGACTCAGCACTTTGCATGTAATGTATTAAGCTTTGTGTTTTTGGTTTTGTTTTTTTCCTGTGAGGTATAATAAAAATAGTCCATTTATTTCACTGAACAAGAGGCCATTGAAAGCTGTTTGAAACATAACTAAAATCATGCACATGGTGAAGAAGTTGGCTGGAGTTCCAAAGAAGGGATGCTAGAAGTTTTACTTCTTCCCTTCCCTCCTTCTCTCCCTTCCTCTCCCCTCCCTCCCTCTTTCCCCCTTCCTTCGTTCCTTCCTTCATTCCTTCCTTCCTCCCTCCCTCCTTCTTTCTTTCTTCTTTCTTCTTTTTCTTTCTTTCTTTCTTTCTTTCTTTCTTTCTTTCTTTCTTTCTTTTTTCCTTCCTTCCTCTCTTTCTTTCTATCTTTCTTTCTTTTCTTCTTCCTGAAAGAAATGCTTAATCTCCAATGCAACCTGTCACTGTCTTGTAAAGTTCAGAGCATATAATATCAATAAATAACTGCATACATGTTCTCCATTTTTTATTCCCATTTGGGTAACCATTGACTACCTACCCTAACATATCACATGGTGTGTAACATAGGCCATACCTATGCCTGATTTCTAACTCTTAACACAGGCAACTCATTACATGAGCTTCACAAAACCTGAGCTGCCCTACACCCTGTTTATTCAAGGAGGCAAATCTCCAGATCCAATTTTGAATGTCTTGGGACTAACAAATGCTATTGAAAGTGTCTACATGCTTACCCTTAACTTCTGAACTTCTCTCTTCAAGGTTTGTAACAACCAGTTCATTAACCAAACCATGGTGCCTTCTTGCCTGGTTTGTGCCAGTAAGTAGCTTTCCATTTCGATTTATCTCTTCTACTAAAGTTTGCACACAGAAGCCAGGCCGATCTTTTTAAAAATGTAAGCAATCGAGGCATTCTTTGCTTGCGATCCGTCATGGTAGACACACTTAGTTGACAAGAGGACCTTATAAGAACTGGCCCCTGACTATCTCTCCTACTTGATGTCTTTCTGTGCTCCCACTTGTCATTATGGTTCTGCCACTTGGCTTTGTTTTCATTTTAGAGCTTCTGTGCATGTTCATCCCTCTGCCTGGAAAGCTTTTCCCCTGCCTCGTCCTAAGGCTGAATTCTGCTTATCTCTAGGTCAAGGATGGACAAAGTTCTGTAAAAGACCAGATAATAAATGTATTTAGCCTTTTGGGTCAAGCAGTCTCTATCACAACTATTCCACTCAGCCATTGGAGAGGGAAAGCTCTAAATGAGTGAGCATGATTATCTTCCAATAAAATTTTATTTATGGACTTTAAACTTTGAATTTTACTTAATTTTCATGTGCAATTCTTCTTCCTTTAAAAACAATTTTTATTTTTATTTTTTATTTTTTTTATTTTTTAAAGATTTTATTTATTTGACAGAGAGACAGCCAGCGAGAGAGGGAACACAAGCAGGGGGAGTGGGAGAGGAAGAAGCAGGCTCCCAGCGGAGGAACCTGATGTGGGGCTCGATCCCAGAATGCTGGGATCATGCCCTGAGCCGAAGGCAGAAGCTTAACCGCTGTGCCACCCAGGCGCCCCTAAAAACAATTTTTAATGTAAAAAAACCCCATTCTTAGTTCAAGGGCGCAAAAGCAGGTGG
This sequence comes from Ailuropoda melanoleuca, assembly GCF_002007445.2. NCBI lineage: Eukaryota > Metazoa > Chordata > Mammalia > Carnivora > Ursidae > Ailuropoda > Ailuropoda melanoleuca. The sequence continues at coordinate 57,385,601 of NC_048232.1, forward strand.
TATGGCTTGCAAGCCTCTTTGTTTTACCTTTAGCTTAAATGTCATTTGGTAAAGACTTTCCCTAACTTTTTTATCTGATTAAGTCTATTCCTTATTTCAGCACTGTTATTTTAATTTATATCACCTTTTCTTTTCTTTCCTCTCGGTAATTATTTTCTGTTTTTTTGTTTTTTGTTTTTTTGTTTTTTTTTTTTTTGGTTTATTTATTCTGTTCTTCATTTAGTTACACATTCCTTGATCTTGTCTATTCCATTAGTCTCTGTGTATCTGCAGTTGAAGTAATGCCTGGTACGTGGTAAGTGCTCAGTATTTGTTGACTAAATTAATTCTGTTAACTCATTTCACTATAACTCGAGGGCTTTAAAAACCGAGCTATGCCAAACTGTTTTGTGTGTTTTAAGACACAGAATGGAACTTGACACAAACATCCTGTTATCTCTCTCATTGTGTCCTGTCTTCAAGCTAAATGTGAGAGACTGTTTACTCTTATTTGCTCCATCTACGCAGAACAGTGCATAACAGTGCAAAAAACCCCCTACCTTTTACACATTCACACTGTGTACCATATTTTGTTTACAAAAAGGTCATAAAAAGAGACAATGTACTATTCTAGTCTTAAGAAGACTTATTTGACATTCAAATTACAGTCATTATCACAAAAATGGATTTCTGTGGTACCATTTGAAAGTCTCATGACATGTCTTTGAAGACTCATCTGGGTAAAGAACCAGAAAGCAGCAATAGTTTTGGAAGTCATTGTTGATGCCCATCTGGTACCCTGCTCTTCCTGCCTAGGGCAGCGGACCCCTCTTTTAGTCTCAGAGTGAATGTTGATGGGTCTTTGCCAATCTTGACAATTTCATCCTCTCTGCTAATGGAATCACCAGTCAGGGGATAATGACATCGAAAGAGGTTAGTTAGAGGCTTTTGTGAAAGGTTTTCCTCCCTGCCAAAAAAGAGACACCAAAAGAGAAACTGCCTTTCCTGTCCTTGAACAAAGTTATGTGAAGACATGATGTCCGGATCCCTGGCAGCCTTTTTGGGAATATGAGTGGAAAGCTAAGAAAAATACAGAGATATCACCTGGGACACTGGAAACTACCTTCCATTTCTGTGAAACAATGAAATACTCCCTGGATTAGGCTAATGATTCTCCAACTGTAATGTGCCTCTGAATCACTTAGAAATCTTGTTAAATTTAAGATTATAATTCAGTAAATCTGTAGGCTTCCAGGTGAGGTTGATGCTATAGGCCTAGGGTTTTTACTTTCAGTAGCAAGGCGATAGGCCTCTGTCAGTTTTGACCTTCTTGGAGCTGAAAGCAACTTAAATGATACATTATGCAGACCTCATCTGCTTAAAGAATGAGAAGCTGATTGAGAATGAGAAGCTGATTTCTCTTAGAGTCTCTTATAGTCAGACTAATAAATATAGCTTATATAACTTATATAACTTTATGTTGCTTTAATCAGGAAAAAAAAACATGTTATTCTGTCTTAACAATGACTCTGCTTTTCTGTGAAAAAAAGTAATCAAGCCGCTAGAGGCTGTCTCCTGTTATAGTGTTATGAGTTATACGAAAACGAAGCTTTTGTTGAAACTTTAGCATTGTGTTTTCACTTGATAGTGATATAATTTTTTTATCACAATTTTTCAAAAATGATAAATGTTGGAAACAGATCATGTGCACTTTCAAAGATACATTTACTAGTAGATACATTCATTTGGAAATTCAATCAATTAAAAAGAGAGCTTGCTATTTGTTGGCTAATTGAACATAATAAAAAATTTTAGAAATTTTAAAAAAGTTTTAAAATGTTAAAAAAACTAATGATGCTGGCTAACTGACATAATGAAAAAAAATTAAAAAAATAAAAAGAAAGTTTGCTCAACTAAACTTTTGGACAGCCATGCAAACCACCATTTTTGTTGTTGTTACATTAATTTTTTTTCAAATATGCTTTTGGAGTTCTGTCAACATAGACTGAAATGAATCAGAGCAGATACCAAAAAAACAAGGTAGTAAAAAATTGAAGATATATCTAAAAACTAAGAAAAGTCCCATTTTCTAGTTTAGGCCTTTTATTTTGGTATGTTAAGGCATAGCTTGCCCAGAACAATGCAAAGGTGACAGGGTACTGTTGTGAAATGATAAACAATGAACAAAATTGCATCAGTACAGAAACTGACCTGGGAAAATAGAAATGACAGCTTGAGGATGAAAACTGTTGGCCTCTCGTGGTAAACGCAGGATGACTTCCTCTGACGATCGCTTGTTGCTTACGGGAAATGACACTCTATTTATTGCGATTATTGCTTCAGTGCAATATCATTTATCCAATGGACTAAAAACGTGTTTTGCGTAATGAAAGTAACTGTTGCAAAGAAATCGAATTTCATCACACTCCCTTTTTCATATTTTCCAAATTAAAATAAAGGTTATGTCAAAATCCAAAGTTCATTCTTTTCTGAGAATGAGCAGCGACTCAGCAGCCAATCGCAGCGCGGACCCCACTGATGGGTCACGAAATCAATTCAGCAATCCAAGACCACAATGCTAATTTTGGCCAGTGTCTAGGAATCTTTGTCCAAATAATCAGGGTGGGGCTGACTACAGTTTTTTTTTTTGTGTTTTTTTTTTTCTGCCAGCAGGATGCTTCCAATAAAATTTTCTTCTGTAAATCTCCTTCCTACAAGTGCTTATTCTCTGATGAAATACTAAGAGAAAGCTTTTCGAAATTTCGTAAATTTTCCTAGGCACTTAATCAGATACATTTCTACAAAAAACCCAGGATCTGGTTCTAAAAGAGATAAGGAAACGGGATGGTTATCTAGACCCCAGGTTTTTAGGCAAATTGTTACTGAGGACAGATTTATGTTTTGCTGATTCGATAGAATCCATGACCGCTCACACTTCTCTGAATCAGAGTATTTCCAGTCTCTAACTATGTGCTGGCTTCAAGTGCTATAGATTTATAAACAGTAATACCTATTGCTGTGTTCAGTGTTGGATGATTCCTAGGCTCTTTGTTTTTGTGATGTATGGCTTGTTTATGTGTTTTATATACACAGCTCATATTACATACTTTTAATACTCTATTACAGATATTAAATTACAAATTGAATGATCTTAGATCAAAAATTATAGGGGCGCCTGGGTGGCACAGTGGTTAAGCAGCTGCCTTAGGCTAAGGGCGTGGTCCCGGCGTTGTGGGATCGAGACCCATATCAGGCTCCTCCTCTGGGAGCCTGCTTCTTCCTCTCCCACTCCCCCTGCTTGTGTTCCGTCTCTTGCTGGCTGTCTCTATCTCTGTCAAATAAATAAATAAAAATCTTTAAAAAAATTATAGATCAACATAGAAATATCCCTTAATTCTTTAATAATTGTAGTCATTTATGCTCACAAAGGAATAATGTTTAATAAAAAATTACACTTGACAAAATGTTTTATAAATATTGTTACATAGAAGTTTAATAAGATGTTCAGGGAAGAGTCTACATCATCACGAATGCTGTGGATTCATGTTACCAACATACTTGATTGGACGCCACAGTAATAAATATGTGAAAACAGGTCATTTTCATTTAAAACTTGTTTGGATGCATTACATAAAACCCATGTGCTCAGATTCAGCCACCTGGAGTAGACGAAGTTTCCTAAACCAAGTTATACATGTTGGGTCCTATTGCATAAGCTCATGCTGGACTATTCTTGTTTCTTTATTGCAAAATTTTTTTAAAAAAGTGGCTGTGTTTGGGAGCAATGGAGTTAGAATACCAGAATCAAAGATGTTACTATTCCATTTAGATACAAAGATTCCATATAATTCCATAATTTTTTCAAATTTCCTATTGCACTTATAACTCTAGGTTTGCTTTCTCCAAAAAATATTTAATGTTCTGTTATAAATTATTTTAATATGGCTAAAGAAGATCTGGCAATTTAACATTATACAGTTAGAAAATATAGAAAGAATTGATAATATCTGCATGTGTTCAGCTAAAAATCTTATCTTCAGAATCTTCAGATGAAATTTACTTACAGTTAGATTTTTTGTTTTCTACAGTAAAAGAGCAAGTGAAAAATCAATAGATCTTTACTTTAAGTTTAAAAAGATGCCGTGGGCCATTGTTAAACTCTAGTTTACTATGGCTGTTGCAGAAAATTAAAATTATATGATGCTGTCTTCTTTTTAAAAAATCAATAAAAAGCCATTTTCTTTGAGCTGTGATTTTCAAAATTATAGCCTACTGGTTTGGATTCACTGTACAACCAATTCAATGATGAACACCATATGATCATTAGAAGAGTTTTAGCAGAACAAGCTGTTATAAGAAAAATGAGTTTAGACATCACAGATAGCCTACATATATTTGGTTTCCTATATTTGAAGATCCACAAGTAAAAATAATAATTAAAAAACCTACTCTGAAGCTCATTTTGTGTAATAGCATTTTCTGGTATAAAAGACTATAATACCACATATCAGGTGTAGAGGTGGTCCTCACCGCACACTGAGTACTCATTGTGGGCCGGGTGCTGTGCCAAGCACCTGATATGGATCTCTCGATTCTTCATGCCACAGGCCCTGAAAGGTAGGCATTCATTTTCTCTCTATTTTAAAGACCTGCAAACTGGGGCACCTGGGTGGCACAGCGGTTAAGCATCTGCCTTCCGCTCAGGGCGTGATCCCGGCATTCTGGGATCGAGCCCCACATCAGGCTCCTCCGCTGTGAGCCTGCTTCTTCCTCTCCCACTCCCCCTGCTTGCGTTCCCTCTCTCACTGGCTGTCTCTGTCAAATAAATAAAATAAAATCTTTAAAAAAAAAAAAACAACCCTGCAAACTGAGGCTTGACATGGTTGACTAACTTGCTTCATGTCCAATCTTTAGCAAGTGTTGTAGCCAGATTTGAATCTAAGCAGTCTGACTCCAGGGTGTAATATAGTTGTTCTTAAATTGTTGTCTTGACCCCAGTTTCGAGGCCCCTAACTAGAGGCTGGTTAGTCACCTTCTTAATTAGCTGTTGAAGTCCACATATCAACCACATTGCTTTTCGGGCCTGCATATTCAGGATCTTGGTGTACCAGCCCTAATCACCTTAGAGCTAAGTACTAAATAACTGGGACAAACGCCTTTTGGTGGAGCAGGTGAAATTATTCGAATTAGCCAATCCTCAGGGAGCCTGGGGAGCCTAACCTCACCCCACTTGCCTTACATAAGCTGCCTCCTTACAGCTCCAAATTGCCACCCCCCTGCCCCCGGGTGCAACCCAGTGTGACCCACCAACACTTGGGGTCTGTAAGTAGCAGAGTTCTGCCTTCCATCTGTTCCAGTGTCATGTGGTGTCCCACCATCAAAACAATCTTTAAATCCTATAAACACAAGAGTCTACTTCCTCAACCCCCATACTGCTTCCCACCTGGATGGCGTACAGTGAAGGTACTTAAGCAGTTATCATCAGCTTAGATGTATAACTACTATGAGAACTCTAGACCAGGATTGTAAATAACAACCCTGTTAACTCTCTTTTTCACATACACTTCATTGGTCTAGATTCATATTAGCTAAAATTCGTTATAAGCATTCCACGTAGTACTTTGCTCACATGTATCAATGAAGGCATATTTAAGGTAAAATTGAATTTAATAGGACAAAAGAGAGGTTACCAACTTTAAGAACAAGAATAGGCCTATACTTTCTGGTAGGTTTATGAATAAGAAATTGATAAGCAAATTAATCAGAACAGAAAAATAATTATAATATTTAAACAACTCAACACAGTAAAAATATGAAATGACTTAAATGAATAATTATTTCAAATAGGCCCCTTATACGTGGATACTTAGAGACGAAAGCCTTAGTGTTGGTTTCCTTTCTTGGGTGTGGGAAAGATGTGGTTGCATTGTGTAACCTGCTATGGATTACTTTAATAGTCTAATACAGAGTTTGGAAAACATTGTTTTTAGAGAATCATACAGTAGGGGTGCCTGGGTGCCTCAGTGAGTTGAACATCTGACACTTGGTTTCGGCTCAGGTCATGATCTCTGGGTTGGGAGATCAAGCCCTGAGTCTGGCTCCATGATCAGTGGGGAGTCTGCTTCCCTTTCCCCCTCCTTCTGCCCCTCCCCCCACTTGTGTGTGCTCTCTCTCTCTCTCTCTGAAATAAATAAATAAATCTTGAAAAAAAAAGTCAGTTGGCTTTGAGGGCCATAAGACCTTTGTCCCAAACACTCCACTCCGTCTCTGTAGTATGAAAGCAGCCATTAAATTAGTGGGTGTGTCTGTTCCAATAAAACTATTTACAAAATCGGACAATGGGTTGAATTGTGCCCATGGGTCATAGTTTGCTAACCACTGGTCTAATACTCTGAGTTACAATTCTAGCTTCCTTTCTTTTCCATGATTGACACATTTTTATATAACAGGATATCAGTTTAGGAAGTAAGAAGGCCACATGCTAGGGACAAAGTAAGTCTAGAATGAACAGCCCAAGACATCTCTTTGCAATTCTAGTTGAATTATAATCATAGTTCAACTAGACTTTTTAGGACGGTTGGTGTAGATCACATAGAGAAAGAGAGCGCTTTACTGTGATACCGGCAGCTTTAGAAGACCACCAATATTCACAGGAAAGTTTATCTGACCTGTTGCTCTGCATTTGCTAATTTCTAAAAAAAAATAATGTGTCCCACGAAAACACTCACCGCTTCGGTGCAATGAACTATTAGTTGGGACTAGAAATGAATGATTATCTTTTGTATGTGTGAGTAACCGTAATAGTAATAATAGTAACAATAATAGGTGCTAGTTATAGAATATTTACTGTGTGAGATTCTGCCTTATTCTTTAAGACTCAGGCCTATTCTGTCCAGGAAACCTTCTCTGACGTCATGGATTGGGTTTTATATCCTTTTACTCCTCACGTCTCATCACACCCTGATTTTCTCATATCACAGCACTTACTACACGCGAAGGGCTTACTATTAATTCCTTCCTACGTTGGTAATAAACGGCTGGGAGTCAGGAATCCCCTAGAGTCTAGCACAGTGCCGGGCTCCTAACAGGCTCCTGTACCATGAGTGTTTTCAAAAGAAATGAATGAGCTGATACCTCAAGCCATGGTACAGCAGACTCGCTTTGGAGGCCTCGAGAAACTGAAAGGAAAGGCTGAATCTGGGGTAACATCAAGGCTCGGCTGCATGAAAAAAGGCCCATCACTCTGAATCATTCTAGCACAAATTATAGGTTTTAAAAAAATGGTTTGTGAATGTTACATTTTTGAGTTTCCTGTGCTGTAAGATATCTTAAATTTCACTTTCTTCTCTGGGCAGCCCTCATTCTGATTGTATGTTGGTTAGTTCACTCAAGCAGAGGAGAAAGCCAGTTGGAAAATGAACCACGAATCAGATTGCTTTTCCACTCTGATTCCCTCTTTGTGTTTATTACAGTACCAGAACTAGGATGCCTTTGGAGATGTGTGCAGATAGGCTACCAGGAATGAAATTTCAATTCTAGTTTGGCACTAAGTGAGCCGCTCTCCCAAATGTCTTTTACAATGTGCTGACTGGAATGCTTTGACCATAAACCACTGGTAATAGCAAGCAATTAGGCTCTGGTTAGAAACATATTACTGCCTTGCCAAATCCTTCTGTGGAATTCAACTACTACACATTTTTAGGTTAAAGAAAACTAGATCTCTGCACTTCAGCCAGATCTGACTTCGGTTTCAAATTACCTCAGAGAAAAATTCTTAGCTGATAATTCGTTTGATATGGTTTGCTTCATATGGAGACATATTTACAGTGTATGTGGTAATTAAACATTTTTTTTCTATTAAAAAGTTGATACTTACTAACTAGAAGTTCCCAATGGAAGATACCGGTTGTTTTCTGGGGGTGGGGAGAGAAGAAATGGATAGGAATTAATGGTACCTTAGGTCACTTGAAATGGAGAAGTAGGGGTTCAAGAAAAGCAAAAAACACTATGAGAGAAACAAACAAACAACAATAGCAAAAATAACTCTGAGGACTCTAGGGAAATATCTGGATATGTCTAGGACCTTATTTTAGGGAACGTTCTTGTTAGGTGAGTCCCAAGATCTCTAATTCTCACGGTGCTTGTTTGGTTGTTTATGTATATCACAGATATGTACCTCTCTGCACTGATGCTTTCCATTTCTCTTGATCTCTCCTGGTTCCCTTGTCTTGAAAACATGTTGACAAAAAGAGACATCGTGGAAAATCTCCCCTAAACTCAGTTGGGTAAGATGTCAGCATGAAGTAGGCCTGCATTTGTCCAGTAACTTGTTATCTTCAGCCTTGTTTAAAGGAGGTATCAGGAACACCAATGCCTCAGAGAAACAGCTTACTAGAATTTCTAAAGGAAGAAACAAAACATTTCTAGGGCAACAGTTTGTGCCAAGGAGAGTTCACTAATCATTTACTTATTCAACAGACATTTACTGAGAGCTTGTTATATGGAAATAGGTGAAGCAGCAATAAAAAAAAAAGACGTTATATTTCATAGTCCCTTCTCTAGAGGAGCTTATTTTGTATAAAAGTTTCGAATTTGACATTTTAAAATTATGGGATCCCTGAGAGATTCTAACTCCCAAATTCCATGATAGATTCTTGTTTGTCATAAGCCTCAGCTGTGACCTTTGTAAGTATTACCTACTTGGTCATTTGTATAATTGATCTTAATTAGGAATTTCTTATTTTTGAGATCCCTCCCCAGTCATTCCTGACAGTTAATTTTACTAACTGCTAAATCTAATCCTCCAAAGTGATTTGTGTCTATATGTGTCTATATGCTCTATGCTTATTGTCAATCTAAGAGATTTTAATGAGCAATGCGGACTCTATTCTCAGCAAAAAAGTTCCATTTTCTTTACCTACATAAAATACCGCTAGAATGTTTGTCCATAGTTTTTTTTTCTAATTTCAAAGATTTCTCTTGCATTTAAAGAATGAAAAAGTTTCAATTTTAATTTATGTTTTATTACAATCACAAGACTTCAGTCATAGTAATTACAATGGTTTCTGCTTATTCCTGTTTTAAAAAGGAAGCTTTTAATTGAACTAGAATATATATACAGATAAGTGTACAAAACAAAAATACCTGCTTCATTCTCTGGACAAATTAGCATAGTCCTATATAGTCATAGGCTGCGTTATACTTGTAAGGCAATATCACTTTTTCAAAAACCTAAATATATAAATTTTGGATTCAGTCCTCTGATTTCCTTTCTCAGAAAGCAAAGGTTAGACTAAAATACCACAGTTTCCCTAAATTTAAGTCATGCCGTCCCCTTTTTAAAGAGAACTTACAAGTCCTCAGACAACACATTATGAAGGATTGTAACATCTACACATTGGCGTGTTTACATTGGCAAGGAGAAAGAAAATTCCCATCCTTCTGAGCGTTATTCCTTGGCAGCTTTTCCTCAGCTGTTGGTGGAGGATAATCACAACACCAAAATGTCAAGAAACTAATGATAACTGATACTGATGATTTATCTTTTTGCACACACTCCTTGGAAATAGACATTCTCTTTGAAAGTTAATCTTTCCATTGGTTAACAGATGCTTTACCTACTAGATACAAGAATAATAATGAAAGAGTTGCAAGCTATTAGTAATATGTCCAGTCATACACACACAATCAAACTTCAATTTCTTTCTCAATCTCTGTATAAATACTTAATGTAATTGATTCATTCAGGTATACAAGGGTTTTCAGGCGCAAGTGCAAATTATTTAGACTATAAAGTTTGTAAGGACACAGTACAGTGTAGCCCAAAGAACACTGAATTGCAGTTGGGGGACGTGTTCTGATTTACATTCTATCACTGTTAGCTGTGTGACTTTTGGCACATGATTTTAACTCCAAAGGCCTTAGTTTTCTTATCTCCTCAATTTCCACCCATTTCTAACATTCGGTGATTCTTTATGGCTCAGAGCCATATATATGATAGAGACAAATGATCTGATTTGAACGAATTCAGTGCTTTTAAAGATTACCTAACTGGCTTGCTTAAATTTATCCTTGTGGTTTCCTTCATGAGTTTAGTATCGCTTTTTGTTTTCTTTTTCACAGCATCGTCACTTCTGATTGTTTAACTGGTTTGTATAATTTGACATAGGTGCTTGATTACTGAACATTTTGATTCAGGACAGGTACAAAGTTCTGACAGAAGTAGCAAAGCTGAGCATAGAAATCCATGAACAAGACTGGCGACTTGAAGTCGAGCACTGAAAAGATCATTTAACTTTCTATATTCATTTTTTAACCTCTTTATCACCATGTAAATCAATTGGGCTGTTACCTGCGCCATTTTAAGCATTTGGTTACTTATCTAGATCCTTAGAATTACTATTTAGGCAACTAAAGTCTGAATTTTCTCATCTTTTACCCGCAATTGTGCTTACAACTTCTTAAATACCTTATTGCATCATTACTGTTCATTCCTTATTTTACTTGACCTGTGCTTGATATTTACACTCCGTGGAAACCCCTCCTCCCCCAGACATTTGAAGTCTCTTTGTTTTTTCTCTTCCCTGGCTGGTTTAATTCAGAATTCTTTGCTGGCTCACCTTCCCCTGCCTGCACATCCAATATTGATTGCTCCATGGCTGCATTCTGGGATATCCTCTGATTTGACTCGCTCTTAGTTGATTTTATGACTTCAGTACAATGCCCTCCAAATACTTATCTCTAATTTTCTTTTTTTTCCCCAAAGATTTTTCATTTAATCATTTGAGGGAGAGATTGAGAGTGGGAGCTGGAGAAACAGCAGGGGGGAGGGTCAGAGGGAGAGGGAGGAGCAGACTCCTGCTGAGCAGGGAAGCCCCATGAGGGGCTCCATCCCAGGACCCTGGGATCATGACCTGAGCTGAAGGCAGCTTCTTAACTGACTGAGCCACCCAGGCACTCCCCCCATCTCTAATATTCTACCCAGTTCCAGATCCCTATTTCTAACAGCAGCCTGCTCCATTTAGATCTCCTATGAGACCCTCAAATTCAACATAAACACAAGTAAAAATTACCCACCCGCCACCACCAAAGCTTGTTCTCCTCTCATGTTTATTTTTAATACTAGCACGACAGCTGCACGGTCATCCAAGAGAGAAATCTGGTACCATGTTACTCTTTATTCCCCGTGGTTTCCTAGTTATAAAAGCAGACTCTGGAGCCCTTGTCTGAGTTTGATTTCCAGCTCAACAGGTCCTCTCTTTACTAAGGGTGTGACCTTGGGAGAGACACTTGATGGCTCAGTGCCTTAGTTTCTTCCTCATTAAAATGGGGGTAATCCTTGAATGGATGCCTGGGGGTTGCTCTGAGCATTGAATGGGTCATGTGTAATAGCCTCAGAATGTGATCTGGAGAAGCATGTGTGCTGAATAAGTGTGAGCTGTGAGCGCTAGCATCATTCCTTTCAGGACGTATCAGCTGGCTTACCACTAGTGCCTTCTTCCAGGATTCATCATCTCCCCCTGGACTGTGGGGCTCTCAAATCCTCAGTGTTCTCTTGCCTGCTGTCACGCCCCATCTCAATGTATGCTTCGCTTTGCCACTTGAGTGATGCTACCGAGTTTTTAAAATCTGCTTTTATTTTTCTCTACTTGACTGATATTTGTAAGGAGCACAGTAATACCTTATGCATTTTTGTATTTCCTGTGCTTGGCACAGAGCTAAATCTTTGTTAAACAAAATGAGTGATTGTTAGTTTATTTAGAGCTATGATGTAATACCAGGTTTAAATCACATTATGTTTACTAAATAGAGTCCTGAACGGACCAAAAAAAAAAAAAAAAGTAGATGGTGCTGTTACTCTGTGTATATTTAAAACATAGAATTAGTAAAACTTCTGGTGAGCTGTAATATCTAAAATAATCTCTGTTAATTTTAAACTCCACAGTCTATTTAGAAGAATCTTACACAGATTATTGCAGGAAGTTGCTAAGTCTAATTTGACACTTTTCTGTCAAATTAAAAAACAAAGATTAACCCCCTCTGGTTAATCTTTTACCATTGCATGAGGCTAATTAGAAGCCACTTTTTAATGTTTTTCTAGAGAATTAAGAATCCATGATAGGCTCTCTCTAACTAAGCCTGCTAGGGAATCCAAGAAGAACTTTAGTGACTGTTGAGCCCAGAATTAGGCCACAGACAAATATTTCACACCTCCCTCTTTGCCAGAGAACCCAGGACAACACAGCAGGCTCTCTCATTAGATAAGGTACAAGTTAAAACCTCCAATCCAAGCTTTATTCGGGTTAGTCAGCATCTAACTAACTGCTAATCTTCCAAGAAAACAGAAATGGTGGAACCTTTGCAGCTACGACTAGCTATTTTGAGAAGACTGGGACTCAAGAATAATAATTTCTTCTGAGTTTGTTTGGAGATATTCTGGCTGTGCCAAGGGATTCATTAATTCAATCAGTGTAAGCATCAAATCCAAATCATTCTTGAGAAAATTGCCGGTGTACTCAATAATAATTTATTTCACTTTGAATTTGGACATGACTATAAAATTATACTCAGAGCAACAATCCTGAAAATTGACTAAATGATGGGTTTGATTGGGCTTGACAATTAATTAGGCCTTTCTGCAAGCAGAATTGTATATTTTTCTTTGGTGGTCAATTACTGCCTGAGATTGAAAAGTCAATTTTCCATGGATTTAGATGCCAAGGACATTTATTTCTAAATGAATTCCAAGGACATTTACTTCTAAGTAAATAAGGATTTATGTATAACTACCTTAATTATAAATACTAATTTGAGATTATAATACTCATTCTGTATGGGAATAATCCTGTATGAGAAATTATGACGTCTTTTGAAATCTTTTCAAGTTCTGTTCTCCTTCAGTTCCTGTATTAGACTTTAAGTTTACTCTTGTTTATGCTTTGGTTCTTTACTAAATTATATGCTTCTGAATTGAGAAACTGCCTCCCGTATGTCTTTGTATTATCTTTCCACAGTGTTTTTAACGTATTGGACACATACCAAAAAAACCCCAAACTTCCATTTATACCTTTAACCCTCAAAGCAACCTTCTGGGATAAGTACTATTTTGCATATTTTATACATTGCAAATCAGAGGTGCAGAGAGTTTAAAGAACCCTTCACCCAATTCCACCTGGGTAGAAAGTGCAGAGGGCGAGAGCGACCTAGGACTCTTTCCACAACGCCATCCTGTATCAGGTACCAGCTGTGACTGAAGGCTGCACTTAAAAAGGAGTATAGAAGTCCCAGAAAAATCTTTGGCTAAAATTACTCAGCTGAATAATTGAAAAAAATTTCACGGAGTTTGATAACATTTTTGTGGTAGAGTAAATGCCCCAAATCAGCTGGGAGACTTCTAAGGAAAACCAGGAAATGAGGACTGGCCATGGCCAGTGTTGGCACTTCGTAGGAAGGTGCAGTAAATGAGACAGCGTGGCACTGGCTCGAGGAAAGAAAAAAATGACAAGCAGAATTCTTTTTTAAGATTTAATTTATTTATTTGAGAGCGAGAGTGCTGGGGCAGGCAGGGATGGGGGTGGGAAGGCAAGGGAGAGGGAGAATCAGACTCCCCACTGACACGGGGAGGGGGGTGGATCCCAGGACCCCAGGATCATGAGGAGAGCCGAAGGCAGATGTTTAACCGACTGAGCTGCCCAGGCGCCCCAGACAACCAGATCCCAGAAAGCGACCCTTTCTGTAACTGTGCACGGTGTCACCTTAGCTAAGTCAGAATTGTGCCTCTCAGAGTTTTGCTGGGAATGACATTTTCAAAACCTTCACTCATTATACTAGTTCAAGGGCTGATTCTCATTCCCTCCGATAACCTTTTCCTGATCACTCTGGCCAAAAGTGGACCCCATCCTCCTCTCCAGCTCTGTCATTCCTCCTTACCTATTCTTCAAAAGAGCAAACCTTCTGTAGGAGGTTAAGCATGATGCCTTATTTCTAGGAAGTAATAACAGGGGAAAAATCCAAACATAATGTAGAAAGCAACTTATTCCTAGACCAGGGCCTTGAAAAGTGACCCATTATTTTTATTGGACAGATTATAAAGCTCTACCAAGGACATGTTGAAGGAATACCACAATATTTAACCTTCAATTTAAGTAAATAACCACAAAAATTTATCATTCCAAGGTTGCTGCCTGGTTGGACATTTTATTAACATGACATTTTAATATATAGAATAGAATTTCTCAGGCTTTGTTCCTTAAGATATTAATAGATATTTTTAGAAAGAAAGAGAGGAAAATAAAGTAAGTTAATTTGAATACATTTGGCAAATACTGTCAAATATTAATTAACTATTGGCTATTAACAATGATAACTATCATACAAAATTCTCTGAAAAACCTAGATGTAAAGAAACCCTATGTTTGTTTAAGCAAGTCTTTTCCATACTTATTTGTATACAAAACACATTCTTCTTACAAAATTCTTTTTTTTTAGAATTGCATTTATTTATTTGAGAGAGATAGTGAGACGGAACAGGAGCAGGGAGGAGAGGGAGAAGCAGGCTCCCTGCAAGCAGGCAGCCCAGTGGGGAGCTTGATCCCAGGACCCTGAGATCATGACCTGAGCCGAAGGCAGACATTTAACTGACGGAGCCACCCAGGAGTCCCATAAAATTCTTAAATTTCATAACATTTAGAATAGAATATTCTCACGCTGTTATCTCTCAGTCCTCATAAAATTTAGTTTAGTAAATTTATTAAATAATTTAAATGATATTAAGTAATTAAATTTAATATTAAATAATTAAATAATTTAAAAATTAATAAATAATTCACATGCTTCAAAAATCAGAAAAATGCAAAGGCATT